>NC_057715.1:94493117-94526415 GCF_004010195.1 Chiloscyllium plagiosum
ACACACACACGTTTGTGGGGTGAATTTATACTTGCAGAGTTACATTGTACTTTGCTCAAAAACCGCATGAATCAATGTAAGATTCCGTTAATTCATTTTTCAGATTAGAATCAGTCTATAAATTATGGCACAGACAGTAGCACGCAGGGGGCTAACACCTTCAATACATTATCTGGGCTGACACCAATTGTTAAAATTCACTCAAGAATGTAACTGAAAAAAACTTTTGCAATTTACATACGAAAGAAGTGAAACGAACATGGTCATTCTAACAGATGAGAGACTTAACAAATAATCAAGGTATTTTTACTGTATAATTTCAGTAAAATTGCACTGTAAATTTTTGCTATAAATTCTGTGTCTTACAATCGTGTACTCCACAACCACCTGACGAAGGAGCAGTGCTCCAAAAGCTAGTGCTTCCAATTAAACCTGCTGGACTATAACCTTGTGTGATTTTTAACTTTGTACACCCTAGTCCAACACCGGCATCTCCAAATCATGATAACTTTATACCTTGAAGATGAAAGATTACCCAAGGACAGCTCAGTTGAAAATGAAAAGGTGCTATATTGGAAATATATGAAACATATGTCAGTTGCTCACTTGGTCAAAATAAAGAAAAAGTAAAATTGACTAAACACATCATGGATATAGTACGTTCCCCTCTTGACCCCAATCTCAGAAAACCAGCACTGCTGAAAAAATAACTTGGAAAAAGAGCTAATGAGAAATTATTGATACCTGCAAGCTTCAATAGTCCTGAAGAAATTGAACAGCAAAAAATATGTGGGGATCAAGTTTCATATTCATAACTCAAAATCTTTTAAAAAGATTGTAAACTCCAACTGCCTTTACCTTCCTGTCTGCACTAGATATCACCTCCACCTGACGACCTGTGCGATGTCATGTTCTTTAATTTTTTCACAGATTTAATAAAGAAAACTCTGCTCTCTTTCACTCAAGAAAATTTTAGATTTGTTCCCCTTCATTTTCAAGGAGTTTTGGTGTAACTACAATGTGAAAGCTACATGGTTAACAAAAAAGGAAAAGAAAAACATTATGAATGACCAAGGGAGAAGAGGGGGTTATTGGCTCTTCCTCACCTGGTTTTAACAAGTAGTATAAAAATTGTTCAAATTTATTAATTGACAGAATAGTAGGTTACTGAGTAAAAATTCACTGAAAATAAATGAATCAGTAATAATAGTCATCAAGATATTTTAGTAAACATCACCATCAAAAGTGTTTAATTAAGCATTTCTTGACAGGAAAACATAAATAACCAAAATACAGATTTTTAAAAGTCTAGTTTGAATACAAAATAAATGTGTATGTTACTGGTAGCTTATCACTCCCATGAAAGTGGTTGCATTTTGTACAATACCCTGGCCCAACCAAGGTGTTTATTAATATACAAACTTATTGCGGTAACTATTATACAATCATGGTAGCCTTCATCAGTATCAGTCTTCCAACATTTATTATTTGACAACAGTCAGATCGCTCAGTATACAGCTGGTGCTTCACAGTGACATGATATAATATTAAAGGTTAATTCCAACTATAAATTAAAGCAGAGATTGAAAACTGTTCACTGTCTGCTCAACAGCTCTTTCACGGAACACTAAAATAAAAGTTGCACTTTGATTTAAAGAATTAATCAGTAGATTTCTAAACGCATATTCATTTTCCATTAAAAGTTATGATATTTGGTTTACATGCACAATACTAGCTCAGTATTTCTGAAGACTTTTCTCTACAAGTCAAGTGGTGATTTGTACAAAACAAAAATTCCATCTAAAATCTTATTCTACAGGAGTGAGAGGATTCAAGAAAACTGTTTGAATTTCTGATATCTGTGAAGACACAATTAGATTTTCTTCTTTGATGCCCAAATATGCACTGAAGATAATTTGTATCTGGGGAGTGAGTGAGAGCTCTCAGATGTTTTGCCTCCCAGGCCATTTGTACAGCATGGAAATGCAACCATCCTGGATTTAGCACCACTTGTCAAGGAAATCCAAGGGAATTCCATCAATGGAGGTCTCCTTCCATTTTTTGCTCCTCACTTTCTCCAGGCACAGGGAAGAGAAAAATTTCCCCAAATATTTTAATTGGCAGCAATGCTACATGATAATCTTGGTTCTTAAATATATGCCAATTTAATTTCTTCACTATTTTTCTGCAGAAGGCAATTGCTTACACCGACAACTTTTCAGTACCTCACCAAGACATCATACATTGTTTGGGAGCAAGAAAAGCAAATGCTAATTTGGCCCCCAAGCAAAACAGTCCTAACATGGCTATGTAATGAACAACAGAAACCAGGATTGGCTTTTACTTTCCTGACCCAATAACAGACAGACTTGTTGACGCACTCTTACTATATCTTGAGCAGAGGTAATGATAATGGAGTAAAGAGCTCGGATGAATTCTAGATTACACAACACCAGGTTACAGTCCAACAGGTTTATTTGGAAGCACTAGCTTTCAGAATGCTCCCAAATAAATTTGGGACGATAACCTGGTATTGTGATTTTTAACTTTTCCACCCCAGTCCAACACCAGCTCCTTCACATCACGAGTTCTAGATTGGTATGGCTCAGTGTGACGCATCACTCAGTATCACATACCACAGTTACTCATTCAGCTGTTCAAAAACAAGTATGTTAAAACAAGTAATAAGTATGAAAAAGGAAATAATTTGGACATCTAATTAAATCTTAAATTCAAAAGCAACAACAGATGCCTAATAAAATTACACATTAAAAATTCTTTGTTGAAGTTTCTTGGATTGATTCACAATTCTGATGTCTGAGCTGTTATGACAGAGGATTGATGAAAGTTGAGTCTCAGGTATATGAACATTTTGAATTAGAAGCAGAAGTAGGCTATTCAGTCCCTCAAGACCGCTCTGTCGTTTAGTAAGAGATCACGACTGATTTATTGATGTTTTGAATTCCAGCTTGCCATTTACAGACAATAAGAATCAATTCCCTTATCTAAAATTTATCTATTTCAACCGTAAAAATATTCAACAAACTCACCTCCACCACCTTCTGAGGCAGGAAGTTCCAAAGTAGCACAAGCCCTGGGGAAAATAAAATCCTCATTTCTGAACTAAACGTATATCCCCTAATTTGTGTTTTTTTTAAAAAGTGCCCCCGAGTCCCAACCCATTCAGCCTCTCGTTATTAACCCAAACCCTCCATTTTTCTCATAAGACACACACTCATTCCAAAAATCAATTAGTAAACATACACTGAACTGCGTCCAAATCATTTACATCCATCCTTAAAGGAGACCAAAACTGCACACAGTATTTACGGCGTAGTCTTACCAATATGCTGTATTATTGAAGTTAGCATCTTTACCTTTATGTTCAAATCCTCTCACCATGAGGACAGCATTCCATTAGGCTTATTAATTACTTGCTGTACCTACACACAGGGGAGGCAATAGCCTACTGGTATTATTGATTGACTCCTAACCCAAAGACCCAGGAAATAAATTCTGAGGACCCACGTTCGAATCCCACCATGGCAAATGGTGGAATTCGAATTCAATAACAATATCTGGAATTAACCGTTTAATGATGACTATGAATCCATTGTTGATTGTCAGGAAAACCCATCAGGTTCACTAACATCCCTGAGGGAAGGAAATCTGCTATCATTACCTGGTCTGGCCTACCTGTGACTCCAGATCCACAGCAATGTGGTTGATTCTTAACTGCCTTCTAGGCAATAAATGTTGGGCTAGTCAGCAACACTTTCATCTGATACGTGAATTAAAAAAACATTTTTTGACTCATGCACTGGAAGCTAGTTCCCTCAATACCATGAAATTCTGCAATCATTCTTCACCTCAAGTAATATTTTTTTAAAATTCTTCCTGCCAAAGTAAAAGTCTTCACGTTATACACCATCTGCCAGATTTTTGGCCACTCACTCAATCTATTTCCAGTAAACAACATTCTTATGCCTTCTTCACAACCAAGTTTCCTATCTAATCTTTGCGACAGCCTTCATTAACATTCCTCAAGCAAGTTGATCAGGCTTCCAAAGGCAACTCACCTGAGCAAATACACCAGTGTTGCATGCCTACCGCAATGAATGCAGCTGTCACGTTGGTTACAGGGTGAAAGCATGTGATTGCAATTCTCAACTAATGGGGCAGCACGCCAATGATGCCTTAGCTCTACAGGAAGATAAATCTTTCATTCACCTTCCTTTCCAACTTCTGCAGAGTCCTGTTCAGGGTAGCCTCAAGCCTATTCCACTCACTACTGACCAAGTTCTGCAATCCTACATCTGAGGTCAGAACCAGGACACCTAAACAAAAAGTACAGTATGGAATATAGTAGATGGAGTATGAAGTTAGTGAGCTTATATTTGCTTTATGCCTAAAAATGATATAAAAGCACACAAATTTTTAAAAATTCAATTGTGATTCTTCTCAGCTGCTTCCACAGGACGAAAACCAAAATTTAACAATTCCTAAACAGCAACAAAATTTCTGCCTTTCAATCTTAATACAATCTCTTCTTAATTATAAATATCATAAGCATCAAAGTTTGACTAAACACGCTTTAGTTTACAAACGAAGCATTTTTTGCTTAGAATGCAACAATATCTATCTATGGGAAATAAGTCTTGGAAGCTCTTTGCACATGAACTATTTCCGCTCCAAGTAGCATACACAGTTTCATGTATTTTCCCAGCCAGCCTAAATTAATTCAGAGTTTGAGGAACGTTACCAATCATGACCTATTCAGACTAGGGTATCGTCTGTTCCACTCCCCTGCACTGATCGGAGTTAAAAGCATATGCTAGGCAACCCTCATAAATGTACTCAGGTTATTGGTAGTATAAACTCTAACAGAGCACTTTGTGGTTTCATGGACAGATTTTATTGAATACCTAATTGTGTTGACTTTTAGCTTCATTTTGTGTAGTAAACAAAAATGAAAACAGTGCTCCTGGAAACTCACAAAGGAATTTCTTACCCCTAGGCCTGCCACTTCTTAGTAACATTTCACCTCACACATTGAGGTTCACAAATCACCAAACATTACAGTCAATGCTCTGGAGATGAAACTTAATTATTAACATATCATAAAATAATTATGATGCATCTATACTGCTTGTTATTTAGTCTATTCTTTCTATACTGTAAATTGTAATTTTTTTAGCACTAATTAACTTAGCAAGTTAGGATTCATTTACTGAAATGAAGCGTCCCTTATCCTTTGCCTCTACTAATCTTTTCAAACTGATCAGTTTGAAAATCCGCAATTGGTTTGAAATAAAGCTTTAAGGAGTTTTCTTTTGCTATGAAACGTAAAGTTTTATCCAGCCAATTCATTAAGAACTCAAACCAGGTTTTATTTAAATGTTATCACCCTTGATAAGTTAAGGATGTGTAAAGCATCAGAAAAGATCACATGGAAAAGGGAAAAGGTTTCCTTTGTCAAGATTAGACAGCTTGATGTTGGACATCACAGATGCACTAAATTTAGTTCCAACAATCCGCTAACAGTGTAAGAATACGAAGATAAAATGTGACTTACTGATACACACAGTTTGAGAATTGCACATCCAGCAAAGAATGTGAAAAAGTATCATGCATTCTTGCTAGAAGACAATCTAATGATGGTTCAATGTAGTGTTTCTTCACTTTTCTATCCACCCATTGTGAGCATGATATCTGATACAGAGGTACATTGCCATTCTTGTTACAAGTTCTCAGAAGCAAAGTTTGGAGTCCTTTCTTCGAAGGTAAATCTAACCTGTGTTGGCAGCCTGTGGTAATCATGTGGTTTCAGAGTTAACCACAATTTTGCTAACTGGGCAAACACTCTACCTTTCTAACCTAGAGATATTGAGACTTGTAATGTGACATTTCTCCTGGGAAAACGAAACAAAGATAAAGAAGATGGCACGCATGTGGTAACTATCATAATGGTGATGTGGTGTAGTAAGCATGTGTGTGAAGCCTTCAAATCAAAACAGGACTGGACTTTAATGCAACAAACTGAGTCAAGAAAGTTGTATCTGAACATCCAGCAGTACCAGGTAGCAAAATAATGAAGTTTACACCTAGAACAGATTTACTGATATCATGTTCCTACTGTCCAAAGCAAAAAATTTGTAGTGAAGGCAGCATACAAGAGGAACTCCAGGTGTAATATTAAACTACCAACATTATTGCTTATAGTTTTCCATGCCATCAATATCAATAGACAAGCTACTGGTCAGTGAGGATTAAATAAATCTCTAACCCTAATCCCTAAGTAGTTGTGGGACCCCTAGTGGAGGTAGTTTTATCATCGACAGCCACAGGTAAGGTGCTGAAGACTGGAGGGTGGCTAATGCTGTGCCATTACTTAAGAAAGGCTGCAAGGAAAAAAGTCAGGGAACTAAAGACTGGTGAATCTAATGTCAATGGTGGGGAAGTCATACAATCACACACCATGGAAACAGAACCTTCGGTCAAATGGGTCCACACCAATCCATGTTCCCAAACTAAACTAGTCCCACTTGCCTACATTTGACCCATATACTGCAAACCTTTCCGAATCATGTACTTATCCAAATGTCTTTTAAATGCTGTAACTGTACCTACATTCACCACTTCCTCCAGTTCAATCCACAACTAACCACTTCCTATGTAAAAAAAGGTTGCCCCTCATGTCCTTTTAAATCTTTTTCCTCTCACCTTCAAAAGATGTCCCCTAGTTTTGAACTCCTCCATCCTATGGAAAAGACCTTATCTATGCCTCTCATGATTTATAACTCTTATTAGGTCACCCCTCAACCTCTTACATTTCAGTGAAGTCAGTCCCAGCCTATTTTTATCTCAAACCCTCTAATCCCAGCAATATCCTGGTAAATATTTTCATAAGCCCCTCCAGTTTAACAATATCCTTCCTACAACAGGGAGACCAGAACCTGTACTCCAGAGGATGCCTCACCAACATCCTGAACATCAACAACTCCTACACTCAAAGGTCTGACAATGAAGGCAAGCATGTGAAAGCCATTCTTAACCACCCTGTCTACTTGTGATGCAAATTCCAAAGAATTATGTACCTGAACCCCGAGGTTGCTCTGTTCTACAACACTACCCAGAGCCCTACCATTAACTGTATAACTCCTGGGAGAACGGGAGGACTAAAGACACTGGAGAGTCAGAGTTGATAAAGTGTCACTAGAAAAAGCACAGCAGGTCAGGCAGCACCCGAGGAGAAAAGAGTCAACCTCTTGGGCAGGACACTGCTTCAGTATAAATCCTGCCTTTTACTTGTTTACCAAAATGCAATTCCTCATATTTATTCAAATTAAAGTCCATCTGCTACTCCTCAGCCCATTGACTCAATTCGAACAGGTAGGATCTACATGCATTTGCAAAGTCAAGTACTGATTCAGGATAGTTAGCATGGCTTTAAGCATGGGAAATTGTATCTCTTAAATTCGATCGAGTTTTTTTGAAGAGGTGACCAAGAAAACAGATGAAGGCAGAGCTGTAGATGTTGTCTGCATAGAATTTAGCAAAGGCCTTTGACAAGATTCCACATGGTAGACTCATTAGCAAGGTTAAATCACATGGGATCTAGGGAGAGCTAGCCAATTGGATACAAAATTGGCTTAATGGTAGGAGACAGAGGGTGGCGGTAGAGGGTGGTTCAGACTGGAGGCCTGTGACCCACGGCTTGCCACAAGGGTCAGCTTGTAATTTATGGAAAGGATTTAGATGAGAATATAGGAGATACTGTTAGTAAGTTTGCAGATGACACCAAAAATTGGTTAAAGTGGACTGTGAAGAAGGTTATCTAAGAGTTTGGTTGATCAACTGCCAGTGGGCCAAGGAATTGCAAATGGAGTTTAATGCAGATGAATGCAAGGTGTTGCATTTTGATAAGATAAACCAGAGCAGGACTTAACACAGTTAATGATAGTGCCCTCGGGCATGTTGTGAACAGAGACTTGGGGATGCAGGTACATAGTTCTTTGAAAGTGGTGTCACAGGTAGGCAGGCTGAAGGTGGTGGTTTTGGCACACCTGCCTTCAATGGTCAGAGCACTGAGTGCAGGAGTTGTGTTACAGCTGTACAACACATCTGTAAGGCCACATTTGAAGTATTGTGTACTTCTGAGTATTGTGTAATTCTGGTTGCCCTGCTATAGAAAGGATGTCATTAAACTGGAAAGGGTGTAAAAAAAACTGAGACTGGAAGGTTTGAGTTATAAGAAGAGGCTAGATAGGCTTGGACTTTTTTTTCCCCAAAAGCATAGGAGGCTGAGGGGTGACCAGATCGAGGTTTATAAAATCATGAGGGGCATGGATAAAGTGCCTAGTCAAGGTCTTTTCCCCAGGGGAAGTCCAAAACGAGAGGGCATAGCTTTGAGCTGAGAGAGATAAGATGTTAAAGGGGCCTGAAGGGCAACTTTTCCACACAGAGGGTGGTGCGTATATGGAACAAGCTGCCAGAGGACGTGGTAGAGACAGATACATTTACAGCATTTGAAAGACATGTGGACAGGTACTCGAATCAGAAAGATATATAAAGCCAAATACAGGTGAATGGGACTAATTCAGTTTAGGCAAGGATGAGTTGGGCTGACAGAAGTGTTTCCGTGCTGTTTGACTCCATGAATCTATAACCTACCTGTTACTTTCTTTCTCACCTTAAAAGATCAATGCTTAAGCTAGGACAAATGTTTGGCACAACACCGTGGGCCGAAGGGCTTGTTCTGTGCTGCATTGTTCTATGTTCTATATTGCAGTCAGACATCCAGTCTTGTTTCCTAACTCCTCTATTGCCAATTTCTCATCTGTGAATGCCTTTGACGCCCTTCACTGTAATGAATGACATAAATACAAGTAATTGTTGTTCCACTCAGCACAACACATACAGCATATCTGATCTAACCCACACAGTAAACTTAAAATGTTAACCAGAACATATCACATGTAATAAATACCTGCCACTTCTCCAACCCCTATACTAACTTTCCTACACGAAGTCCTGTGTATCTTGGAGAAAGTGAGGACTGCAGATGCTGGAGATCAGAGCTAAAAAATGTGTTACTGGAAAAGCGCAGCAGGTCAGGCAGCATCCAAGGAGGAGTCCTCCTGAAGAAGGGCTTATGCCTGAAACATCGATTCTCCTGCTCCCTGTGTATCTTGGGCTAATTTCAATGTTGAAATCTATCTCTTGAGGGTTCTTCAAATATCTCTGAATTTGACAAGCTATTGACCATGTGTGGCTTTGAGAGAAAGGCCTCAAAACAATTTACCAAACATGAAATGCAACAAAGACGACAACAAACTCAGCTGAATGACAGACTTTGCATATAGATAACCACACTACTAATATTGCTAGAAATAATCTTCTGTCTGCTAAGCAAATGGGCCTGTAAGCAGGTGATTAACAGATCATTAGGCAACTCAAAGACAATCTAAACATTATTTGAATTCTCAAAGAAACACATACATAATCCAGTCCACACTTAGTATCAAATCCACTTCAATCTACTGGATAAAAGCAAATTACTGCAGATGCTGGAATCTGAAACCAAAAAAGAGAAAATGCTGGAAAATCTCAGCAAGTCTTGCAGCATCTGTAAGGAGAGAAAAGAGCTGATGATTAGAGTCTAACTGACCTTTTGTCAAAGCTAAGACAAAGGGTCAGTTAGACTTGAAAGGTCAGCTTTTCTCTCCTTACAGATGCTGCAAGACTTGCTGAGATTTTCCAGCATTTTCTCTTTTTCACTTCAATCTATTACTGAAGCTATGTCATGAAAACCCTATGAATTGAAGGATCTCCAAATACAAGTATTAAAAAAACCAAAACTCTTGAATTGCACAGAACAGAGCGATACGGATGGGATAGTTAGATCATAGAAAAATACAGCGCAGTACAGGCCCTTTGGCCCTCGATGTTGCGCCGATCCAAGCCCACCTAACCTACACTAGCCCACTATCCTCCATATGCCTATCCAATGCAGTTGCATGATTCATTTCCTGATCTTTGTCAAGTTTGCTTATCTCAATAAAGATGGCAGTAAAAGCACACTCCGAGCTGCAGAAGGGAAAAAAAAATTCACTTCTGGGAAATTTGCATGTGTAAATGGAAATCAGATCAATTTATCTGCTTGGGACTAAGGCAATAAACAGAAGCAAAATCAAATCTGCCGTTACCCATAACCCAGCATTTTTCAGGAAAAAGGAATGATAATTAAAAAGAAAAGAAACTCTTCTTAGCACTGACTTGAGTTAAGATAATGATTTGAAGTACTTGAATTTAATTAATCTGTTAGTTTATGTAATGTTACCAGAAAAATAACTGTGAAGTTACTAGACTGGCTTAAAAGCACAACTGGTTAACTCTATTCCTTCATTGGTCTACATTTTGCCCCAGGCTCACACTATATAGTTGACCATTAATAGCCTCTGAAGAAGCCTAGCCAGTCACTCATTTGCAAAGCATGACAAAAAAATCTATTGTCAATGACCAAGCCACTGTATCATTATCACTGAGTCAATAACCTTGAATTTCTTAACACTGATTGCAGCAATTCAAGAAGTTCTACAATCTGCCCACCATCTTCTCACATCAATGAGAGACGGTCAAAAAGTGTAAACAGTGTCGAGAGTGTGGTGGTGGAAAAGCACAGCAGAGGTGAGGCAGCATCCAAGGAGCAGGAGAATCCAGGTTTCGGGCATAAACCCTTCAAAATATTTATAACTTTTTTTTTGGAATTGCAACAGTCATACCCACTAATGTAGTCTATAGTCTATGTTAAAAAAAATTGTTATAACACATTCACGTTGATTTTAAACAAGGACTACAATTTTTATAAATTATGCCCAGCTGGCTCTTGAACTACACACAGATATAAAGCAATGATATAAAGAGAGAGAATGTAGGCATGCTCCAACAATGTTGGACTGTAGCCCCAAGGAGCACATCCACAAGTTAATTTGCTTACTTCTGCTTGCCAATTACATGATTATTTTAGTGTTAAATCTCTTCTTACTGCCTCCTACTGTTGATTAGCGATAAGTACAGTAATACTGCATTTAATACATTTTTAAAGTAAGTACTTCTTCCTGTTGATTGATGTGTGTAAACAAGAAGAGTATAAAACTGCATCTTGGCACAAATATGTGCTCTTATGGATCTAGTATCTTAAATTTCATTGGACAGCATCCATAGTGAACCAGCTTAGTTAAAACATACCACTACTAAATTAGCCCTTAGGTGGGCTAATTACACTTGTCAAGATTTTCTTTGAGGAAATGACAAGAATGATTGATGAGAGAAGGGCAGTGGACATTGTCTGCATGGACTTTAGTAAGGCATTTGATATGGTACCTCATGGTAGGCTGGTATAGAAGGTACAGTCTCATGGGATCTGGGGTGAGCTGGCTAGATGGATACAAAACTGGCTTGGTCATAGAAGTCAGAGTAGCGGTAGAAGGGTGTTTTTTCAGAAAGGAGATCAGTAACTAGTTGTGTTTCACAGCGATCAGTGTTGGGACCTTTGATATTTGTTTTATATTTAAAGTATCTGGAGGAAAATGTAGCTGGTATGATTAGTAAGCTTGCATATGGCATCAAAATTGGCAGAATTGCAGATAGTGAGGGGGATTGTCAAAAGACAAAGTGGGGTATAGATAGATTGCAGATTTGGACAGATGGAGTTTAATCAAGACAAATGCAAGGTGATGCATTTTGGAAGATCAAATTCAGGTGCAAATTATATAATAAGTGACAGAACCCTTAGGAACATTGGCATATAGAGAGATCTGGGCATACAGGTCCACAGATCCCTCAAAGTGGCAACACAGGTGGATACGATGGTCAAGAAGGCATACAGCATGTTTGCTTTCATCAGCTGGGGCATCAAATATAAGGGTTGACAAGTCACATTGTAGCTGTATAAAACTTTAGTTAGGCCACATTTGGAATATTATGTTACCATATTACCAGAAACACGTGGATTCTTTGCAGGGTGCAGAGAAGGTCTACCAAGAGGTTGCCTGGTCTGGAGGGTTTAATAAAGAGGATAACCTCAATCTAGATAAACTCAGATTGTTTTCAGTAGAAAGTCAGAGGCTAAGGGGTGACCTGACAGAGGCTTACAAAATTATGAGGGGCATGGATAGGGTGGACAGTCAAAGGCTTTTTTCCCCCACAGTGAAAAGGCCAACTACAAGAGGGCATGGATTTAAGGTGAGGGGGAGAAAGTTTACGAGAGAAGTGCAGGGAAAATATTTCACACTGAGAGTGGTGGGTGCCTGGAATGCACTGCCAGTGGAGGAATGGAAATAGGCACATTAGCAATATTTCAGGTGTATCTTGAGAGGCACATGAATTAGAGACAAACAGAGGGATAGAACCACGTGTGGATAATAAGTAGTGGGTCTAGCTAAGGATTATGAATTGGTGGGCTTTGTGGGCCATAGGGCCTGTTCCTGTGCTGTGAGGCATTGTACTGTCTTGGGCAAGTCTTTGCTTATGGAAAACATGTTAAAACTACTGAAAAACCTTCATGAAATGTTTCATAAAAATACTATTGTGCATCATTGATTTTTTTTGTTGCACATGATATTCCGTCAACAAAAAAAAATTCCTTCTAAATATTCCAGTTAAATCAGTTTCACCAGACTGCGCCAGTTTAAAAGCATGGAAATTAATTGTTCAAGCAAATGTAACTGGCAAGTTTGAGATTTCGCAAGTGTACCTTCCTCCATATTATTAAGGGTCCATCTCAAATTCTTTATTGTACTCTTACTAATATTAGAACCTTGAGCACAAAATGCTATTGCACTGTCACTGGTGTCACCTTTTAGGTAAGACACTAAACCTTGGCGTCATCTACTCTTTCAAGTCGACAAAAAAGATCCCATAGCACTAGATTAAAAGACAGCAAGTGTATTATCTCCAATATCCTGGTGAAAATGTATCCCTTTAATTCTGATCAATAAATCGTTTTAAATCAATATCACTGCTGTTTGTTGGAGTTGGCTGTTAACATTTCCAAGCTTATAATACTTCAAAAATAATTCACTGGTTCTGAAGCACTTAGACTTCTCTTCTCACTGTCATGCCAACACCTCTGAGATCTACCAATAACCCATGTACTTATCCCCTCCCATTACTCATCTGTAAATTACCCCTTGATGACATCATCTAAAAATAGAGACAGCTTCCACACATATGCTGACAACATCCAATTCTACCTCACCAGCACCTCTCTCAACCACTGTATTGTTTCTAAACCATCAATCTGCTTATCCAACATCTGGTACTGGATGAACAGAAATTTCCTCCAAGTACTGGGAAATCTTTGTCTTCAGTCCACATATTTATAAAAAAATCTGTTCTCCAGCTAGAGATTCTACCGCTCTCTGTAACAACTGTCTTGAGATTGAACTAGTCTCTGCATAGCCTTAAGTGCATATTTGATCTTAGGATGAGTTTCCAACCACATTTGCGTGTCATCAAAGTTGTCTACTTTCATCCTCAAAACATTGTTCTTGTCTCAGCTCATCAGCAGAGAGATCTGGATGTCCTTGTGCATTAATTGCAAAAAGTATAGCAATTAATTAGCATGGGAGATTGAATGTAAAATTGGGCAGATTATATGGGGCACTGGTGAAACCACATGTGGAGTACTGTACACAGCATTGGCAGCTTATTTAAGAATAGACATAAATATATTGGAGGCAGTCCAAAGAAGGTTTACTGGACTAATACCTTGAATTGTCATATGAGGCAGGTTACATTGGCTTGGCTTGTATCTGCTGAAGAGTGAGAGGTGACTCAATTGAAATATAGACGATCTTGAGTATTTCCAAGGGTAGATGTGGAGAGGATGTTTCCTTTTATGGACGTATCTAGAACTAGAAGTCACTGTTTAAATGTCAGCGGTCATCCATTTATAGCAGAGAGATGAGGGGACTTTTTCCCAGAGGGTCGAGGTCTTTGGAACTCTCTTAAAAGGTGGTGGAAGCAGAGTCCTTAAATATCTTTAGGGCAGACGTAGATAAATTCTTGTTAAACAGGGGGGTGAAAGATTAGGCAGGAACACGGATTTGAGGTTACAATTAGATCAGTGATATTATCAAATGGCACAGCAAGTTCATGGCCCACTCCTGCTCCTAATTTGAATGTGGATTAGTGGTGCTGGAAGAGCACAGCAGTTCAGGCAGCATCCAAGGAGCTCTTTGGATGCTGCCTGAACTGCTGTGCTCTTCCAGCATCACTAATCCAGAATCTGGTTTCCAGCATCTGCAGTCATTGTTTTTACCTAATTTGAATGTTACTATCTAACTCTCAGAAATGCCTTTATTACTGCTGACTTGACTATTCCAACGCATTTCTTATCAATTTCTCTCTTCTACCCTCCATAAACTTGAGGTCATCTAGCTTTTTGCTATCTTTGTCATAACTTGTACCCACTTCTGTTTACCTATCATCTCCTTGTTTGCTGACCTACATTGGTTCTCAGTTAAGAAATGCCTCAATTTCAATATTCGCATCCTCGCTTTCAAATCACTCCAGTACCTCACTCTTCTTGTCTCTTATCTCCGCCTGCCATAAAACACTGCATTATCCGCAGTCCTAATTCAATCCATTTGGGCATCCTGAATATTAATCATTCTACCACTGGTGGTCATGCCAAGGTCCTAAAGCTCTGGAATTCCTTCCTCCTGTGTTAAGATTTTTTAAACAATGCTTTCTCATTTGCTTAATTAACATCTTGTATGGCTTAAAAATTTTGAATCAGTGATCATATGAAATGCCTCATGATATTTTATTCTGCTAAAGGCATTAAATAAATTCAAGTTGTTGGTATATGGAGTATGTGAAAAATGCTATGTAAATCTAAGTCTTGCATTTTTTAAAAACAATCAGCCTTATGAAAGTCTGTGAAAACCAGCAGCACTCAAATACTAACTG
The DNA here is from genome assembly GCF_004010195.1 of Chiloscyllium plagiosum. Lineage (NCBI taxonomy): Eukaryota > Metazoa > Chordata > Chondrichthyes > Orectolobiformes > Hemiscylliidae > Chiloscyllium > Chiloscyllium plagiosum. The sequence goes on from NC_057715.1 coordinate 94,508,097, forward strand.
CATTAAAAAAAAATTGATAAATATCTATATTCCCAGCAGCTTATATAAAACCTTTATTTTTTAGTAGGATATGTTCACTCAACCATTTGTCTGTGCTATTTATAATGTCTCCATGAACCCACCAGCATCAAATCTTCAAAAGAGACATCATAACACCATTTCCTGTCATATTATTTTCCATAAATAAACAAAGCCTCTTACTTCACACATAAAGGAACTGCTTTGTGGTTAACTTCTCTAGTGACATTTATTGCTTAAACTGTACCTGAACAATACTGAAAAATGTATTTCATGCAATAAATATTAACATAACTCTGCAAATGCTCCCATTAATGAAGAGTAGCACACTAGGATATTGAAAATTCATCACTTCCACATAAACAAGTGAAATAATGAGAAAGCAGCCAAATGCATTTGCCCAGAATAGCTTTCAGGTGTATAATTACACTTAACGAATTTCTTCTGTTTCCTCCTCAGATAACATCACATTTTTTAAGAAGCACTTTTTCTCACAGACAGTGGTGGAAACCTGGAACTCTCTCACACAAAAAGCTGTGGATAGTAGGCTAATTTAAACTTTTAATTGTGAAATCAACAGGCCTTTTATTAATTCCGAAAGAATATCAGGAAATAGGGATCAAATGCTTGCAAATGGAGTTTAGACACATAACAACCATGATTCAAAAGAATGGCAGCTGTTCAGGCTCGAAGGGCTGAATGACATAATCCTGCTCCTATTATAATGCGTTGACTTATTCAGGTAATCAATCAGGTTTAACCAAAATATGCATGCCTCAGAAGCTCAAAATTACTTTATCTTCCTCAGAGTATGAGATCCTGGTGAATGCCAGAGTTCTTGGAATTTAACATATTGGGCACATTCTATATTTGCCCTCCCCGAACTCTGTCAGGAAGACAGTCACGTGAACTTGAGGGTAACATGATATAGCCTTTACTGTATAAGGAACTACTCCATTAACAGTTGCAAGGACAATGCTCGAGGACAGCAAGGAGGTGGACACCAGCAATGGAATTCATCAATGAAACAATCATCAGATTTCTAACATCTCACTCTTGAACACTGACATCTATGTTACTGTGTCCTATCATGAGACAATATTCTCAACATATAGCAAAACTTGGAAAAGACAGTGCTGAGATCAGAAATATAAAGTATGTTTCTACACAATATATAGAACACATTGTTAGAAATAAAGAAGAATCTTATCTCACTGGGCACTAATGATGATGCTGAAATCAAAGAGGAAAAGACTTTAGAGAATAGCCACGAAGAATATTATTTGCTAATATTATATCAAAGTGAGTTGAACATTGATAAACCATGAGTAACTATGTTAGCTGAATTCAGAAACAAATAATATACCAGCAGTTTTACATTATTTATCTATTCGAAACTCCCCATTAAAGCATTACCAACAGGGCTGACATCTTCCATTACTGATACTAACCACAATCACTCTGGCAGACATTTTATTTCAAGCAGATCAGCATTGTTTGACAGGAAGACCTTTTACAAAATGATGGCAACAATCCAGGACTATAATGTGGATCAGTGAAGGGAGGAGAGCTAGCTATACTGATGTACATTATACTGATGTTCCTGAGGGGACAAAGGCACAGATGATTGTTTATTTGCCTTTAGAAAGCATATATTTTTGTGGGCAAAAAGCAAACTACAGCAGAGGTTTTAAATATGAAATTAAAATTAAAACTGAAAGTGGTGAAAGCATGAAGTAGGTCAGACTAAGAACATTAAAAATACGAACACAGTTGGCTAGTCAACCCTTCAAGCCTGCTCACCCATTCAATATGATCATGGCTAATCTTTACTTAACTCCACTCTCCTACATCCTTTAACTCGCTTAACTAAAAATCTATTTATCTTTGTGATTTCGTAGAGGTAAGACAACAGGGTTGATAGTTAAGTCCATGAGTTTTTTTCTTATTATGGGATAGGATTCTTTCAACTTTACGTGATGGAATGTTTGTGAAAATTATTTCAGTCTCCACCACATTTGCATCTTAAGTATTATGTCAATTCAGCCCGAGTTTACAACAAAGCAACATGCTCCCTTCAACTGAATTTTTGTGGATTACGGATTACTTAGCAATTTGATTCAACATTTCCTTTGCTATCAACAACTCAATTTGTATACTCACTGAATTAATGAGCTACCAAGAAAAACATGCAAATTTTAAATAAGTTAACTTATACTTTATTTAGGGAACAGCTAAGTTGTCCTTGCTTATATATATTAAATCCCAATTAAATCCTCGGTATGAATACAACTGACAAAGTGTTTACATGCCAAGTCACACTCAACTTTTAAAATAAAGACTGTTTCATCAATCAGAATGTACAGTTCTATGTTAGGTTACTCAACTTAAGGTTTTGCTTTGCATGTGGACAACGATACACTGATAAATTAAAATCCCCAGAAAAGACTATTTTTCAATTTAAAATTTAAATTTCATTTCTATTGCTATCTTGGGACAGCAGCACCCTGAGGTCAAATGCGAACTAGACAATGACATTGGGACAAAATGGCCTGTAGGCCTGTCACTTGATAGTAAAGATGAAAGAGATTAACAGATTTTAATTTTCAGAAAATGCAAAGCAGATTGGGTGTCAAAGGAATAAAAAAGACCTGCACATAGATAGGCTCAATAATAACATTTAGTAATACTCTACAATTTCACATGGATGAATGAGTTTCCAAAGCTTAATTAGTTTGTAGTTTATAATAGAAGATATCCATCATATCTCTTGAAAACCCTGATATACTTTCAATTGGATTTATAGTTTTTCTGCCTTTCAACAGGTTGAACATAAACAATCGATCTGCGCATTATTAACGAAGATTAAAATGTAGTTACCATCAGGATTATAGAACAAAATATAATGAAAAAAGAGCAAAATTTTAAACTTAAAATTGTGCTTCAAAAGTGCTGCTAAGAATATAAGGAGCAGGTGTAAGTCACAGAACCTTGAGTGTACAGTGCTGTGCTATTTATTAGGCTTATGGCTGATCTTAATTTCCCTTTCCCACATTATTTGATTTCTTATTGTCCAAAAATCTCTCAAACTCAGCCTTAATGAATGAGCACCCACTGCCCTCCGGAATAGAGAATTCCAAAGATTCATATTATAAGTTAAGAAATTTCTTAATTCGGTTGTAAATGACTGACCCCGATCCTGAAGCCATGTTGCCCAGTTCTAGGTTCTCTGGATAAAGGAAAACTGCTCACACCATCTGCTTGAATTGAGACCACAACCAGGTCTTATTGAATGACAGAAGCGGCTCAAAGGACCATATGGATTACTCCTACTTTGAAATTCCATATTCCCTTATGTTTTATTACTCTTTCAAATCCTCTTATAATCTTATGACCTGGTTTTGTGGTTGCGGCCATGTCGAAAGATGCCTAAACTTCTGTCATCATTACTCTACCTTCTGGTGACCACACGTGCAGTTAAACATGGAAATCCAGAAATCCCTGTCTCTAATTCTTTGCTTCTCCACATGGTGTGCTGAAGTCCTTACAAATGGAAGTCAATTTGAAATCACTGAATTAATGCGAACCTCCAAAATGTACAATTCTCACTGTAAAAAGTCAAGGAAATTATACATTATTGAATGAAACATAACTGTCCTTCTAAAGGCTACTAAATTATAGCTACTACCAAATGCTCTTTCAGACAGTGAAAATCTTTATATTTTGAGTCACTTCTCAATTCCAATAAAAATATTCCATAAACTTTTACCTTCTCTTTAAGTGTTAAAGTCTGTTTACAATATTTCAACTTTCACCTTAACCCCATGTGTTTGTCCGAACTTTCATTTCACTTTCTTTAAAATTGTAAAAGGTGAGCTATAAAACTTGCACGTTACTTTCTAATTTGGATTTCTGTGAACATTTTTCAATGTGTTGGTTGCTTAGCCAGTTGATGACATCGCTGTTGCTGGACATCAGAGATTCCCTCCAGGTGGCACCAGAATAAAATTATCAGGAAAGTTTTAATCAATATAGAGACTTATGAGCAGTTTTCTTCGAGGCTGGAAACAAATCCCATCATTATTCTGCTGACTACAAAATATAAACTCAATATGAAATTATCTCATTTTTCAAGACTGCATGAGCCATTCTACTTGAGGACAAAAGAAATGCCACCCAGCCTAGTAAACAGTGATGAGATTCTTGGTTAGAGACAAAAAAACTGCAGATGCTGGAATCCAAGGTAGACAAGCAGAAGGATGGAAGAACACAGCAAGCCAGGCAGCACCAAGAGGTGGAGAAGTCAATGTTTCAGGTAGAACCTTTCTTCAGGACCTGGGGCGGGTGGATGTAAGGAGAGTTGCAAGTAAGGGGTGTTGGGTAAGTAGGGGTAGGTGGACACAGGTAGAGGATATGACCTGGTTGGTCGATGGAAGGAGTGAATCCAGTTGTAGCTAGAAAGAAGGGTCGATCAGAGGAACGGAAGAGTGGGGGAGGAGCTGGGAAAGGAGTCAGGGCCAGGAAGGAAGGTTAATTGAAATTGGAGAACTCAGCGTTGAATCCTCCCAACTGTAGGCTGCCCAGGCAGAAGGTGAGGTGTTGTTCCTCCAATTTGCGGTCTGATTCACTGTGGCAATGGAGGAAGCCAAGGATGGTCATGTCGGAAAGTTGGGGGGGAGGGGGGGATTAAAATGGATGGTGATTGGGAGGTCAGGTCAGTCCTGCGGTCTGCCAGACATGCTCGACAAAACATGCCCCGAGTTTACGTTTGGTCTCTGCAATGTAGAGAAGATCCTGATGTGATGTGATGAGGTTCTGACAGAGCAGTCAAATGAAGGAAAGGCTGTTATTGGAATACGTTCAAACACAAATATTTCAGTAATAAATTTATATATTATTTTCATAATATTTTCTCTTCTTGAAACACTAGAATGTGGCTCAATGATCATCAATTGCTAGTTCAAAATGCCATCAACTGCAGCTGCCAACATGCCATTGATCTTTGGAGGACATCAGAACCAAGCATCAATCCCATCTTCATCAGTGATTTAGTGATCAGAAATACAACACTCGGCATTCTGAATATGAGGGAATGGAGGCCAACAGCATACCACTCTGGTAACAATTAGTGAACTCAGCACAGCACTATGATTCATTAACGTAACTCAAGCTTTCAATGAAGATTTCCTTTAAACAAAATTGTATATTTTAAAACTCCATGTACAATACCTTTACTATCAGAAACAATTTAAGCATAATTAAAATACAAGACAGAACATGTAAAATTATTTAGTGAGGAAGCAGATTTAGCAGAGGAACTTGAAGTGGGAGGGGAAAGATCCAGTTGGTGTGCTTCACGTGGGTGCCAACAATATAAGTAGAAAGTGGAAAGAGGTTCTGCTGAGGGAAGATGAGCAGCTGGGGGTTAAGTTAAAAAAAGTCCATCTCTGGATTACCGTCTGAGCCATGAGCAAATTGGCACAAGGTCAATAAGATTAAAGAGGTAAATGAGTGGCTCAAAGATTGGAGTGGGAGAAACTAGTTTGAATTCATGGGAAATTGGTATCAGTACTGGTGATGGAGGGAGCTTTTCCAATAGTATGGCCTCCACCCAAATCATGTTATGACCAGAGTCCTTGTGAATTGCATAGCCAGGACTGTGGTTATGGTTTAAACTAAGGAGACAACTGTGAGAAGGAGGAACATTCAACACAGGACTGACGGTGTTGAAGAGACATGGTTGCAAGGGTATTGCGGCAGGGAACTAAATATCCAAGTATACACGTCCTATTGAAAGGAGAGGCAGTTGGGCAGAGGAGGCAGGGTTGCCATGTTTGTAAGAAATGAAACATGATGCGACACATAGTCAAAAAGGCGTAGAATCTGTATAGATAGGGTTGAGGAACTGCAAAGGAAAAAAATCCATAATGGGCATTGTGTAAGGCCTCCTAGTAGTAGTCAAGATGTCAGGAAGAAAATAAATCAGGAGACAGAAAATGTTTGTAAGAAAAGCACTATTACAATAATCCTAGGGGACCTCAATATGTGCAATGATTGGGAAAATCAGGTTGGTAACAGATCTCAAGAAAAAGAATTCCTGGAATGGCTACAAAATGTTTTTTGGAGCAGCTTTCGGTAGATCCCAATGGGAACAAGCGATTCTGGATTTAGTGGTGTATAATGAGGCAACCTTGAATAGAGAGCTTAAAGTGAAGGAGCTCCTAGAGAGCAGGGACCATAATATGATAGAATTCACTTTGCAGTTTTAGAGAGAGAAGATTGAATCAGATGTAATGGGATTGTAATTGAATAAAGCTGAAAATGTGATGCTGGAAAAGCGCAGCAGGTCAGGCAGCATCCAAGGCGCAGGAGAATCGACATTTTGGGGATGAGCCCTTCTTCAGGAATGAGCAGAGTGTGCCAAGCAGGCTAAGATAAAAGATAGGGAGGAGGGACTTGGGGGAGGGGCGTTGGAAATGCGATAGGTGGAAGGAGGTTAAGGTAAGGGTGATAGGCCGGAGTGGGGGTGGGGGCGGAGAGGTCAGGAAGAAGATTGCAGGTTAGGAAGGTGGTGCTGAGTTCGAGGGTTGGGATTATACAAGGTGGGGGGAGGGGAAATGAGGAAACTGCAGAAATCTGAGTTCATCCCTTGTGATTGGAGGGTTCCTAGGCGGGAGATGAGGAATTGAATAAAGGTAACTACAAAAATATGAAATTGGAACCGGCCAGAGTTGATTAGAGTCATAGAGTTATAGAGATGTACAGCATGGAAACAGACCCTTCGGACCAACCCATCCATGCCGACCAGATATCCCAACCCAATCTAGTTCCATCTGCCAGCACCTAGCCCATATCCCTCCAAACCCTTCCTAATCATATACCCATTCAAATGCCTCTTAAATGTTGCAATTGTACCAGCCTCCACCACTTCCTCCGGCAGCTCATCCCATACACCTACCACACTCAGTGTGAAAACGTTGCCCCTTAGATCTCTTATATCTTTCCCCTCTCACCCTAAACCTATGCTCTCTAGGCCCAGGGAAAAGACTTTATCTATTTATCCTATCCATGCCCCTCATACTTCTGTAAACCTCTATAAGGTCGCCCCTCAGCCTCCGACGCTCAAAGGAAACCAGCCCCAGCCTGGTCAGCTTCTCCCTATAGCTCCAATCCTCCAACCCTGGCAACATCCTTGTAAATCTTTTCTGAAACCTTTCAATTTTCACAACATCTGTCCGTTAGGAAGGAGACCAGAACTGCACGCAATATTCCAACAGCGGGATAACCAATGTCCTGTACAGCCACAACATGACCTCCCAACTCCTGTACGCAATACTCTGACCAATAAAAGAAAGCATACCAAACTCCTCCTTCACTATCTATCGACCTGCGACTCCACTTTCAACGAGTTATGAACCTGCACTCCAAGGTCTCTTTGTTCAGTAACACTCCCTAGGACCTTACCGTTAAGTGTATAAGTCCTGCTAAGATTTGCTTTCCCAAAATGCAGTACCTCGCATTTATCTGAATTAAACTCCACCTGCCACTTCTCAGCCCATTGGCCCATCTGATCAGGATCCTGTTGTAATCTAAGGTAACCTTCTTTGCTGTCCACGACACCTCCAATTTTGGAGTCATCTGCAAACTTACTAACTGTACCACTTGTGCTCGCATCCAAATCATTTATGTAAATGACAAAAAGTAGAGGACCCAACACCTCCACTGGTCACAGGCTTCCAGTCTGAAAAACAACCCTCCACCACCACCCTCTGTCTTCTACCTTTGAGCCAGTTCTGTATCCAAATGGCTAGTTCTCCCTGTATCCTGTGAGATCTAACCTTGTTAACCAGTCTCCCATCGGGAACCTTGTTGAACGCCTTACTTAAGTCCATATAAATCACATCTACCGCTCTGCCCTCATCAATCCTCTTTGTTACTTCTTCAAAAAGCTCAATCAAGTTTGTGAGCCATGATTTCCCACGCACAAAGCCATGGTGGCTATCCCTAATCAGTCCTAGTCTTTTCAAATACATTTACACCCTGTCCCTCAGGATTCTCTCCAACAACTAGCCCACCACCGACGTCAGGCTCACTGGTCTATAGTTCCCTGGCTTTTCCTTAGCACCCTTCTTAAACAGTGGCACCATGTTAGCCAAATTCTAGTCTTCCGGCACCTCACCTGTGACTATCGATGATACAAGTATCTCAGCAAGAGGCCCAGCAATCATTTCTCTCACTTCCTGCAGTGTTCTAGGGTACACCTGATCAGGTCCTGGGAATTTATCCACCTTTATGCGTTTCGATACATCTAGCACTTCCTCCTCTGTAATATGGACATTTTGCAAGGTGTCACCATCTATCTCTCTACATTCTATATCTTCCATATCCTTTTCCACTGTAAATACTGATGCAAAATACTCATTTAGTATCTCCCCATTTTCTGCGGCTCCACACAAAGGCCACCTTGCTGATCTTTGAGGGGCCCTATTCTCTCCCTAGTTACCCTTTTGTTCTTAATGTATTTGTAAAAACCCTTTGGATTCTCCTTAATTATATTTGCCAAAGCTATCTCATGCCCCTTTTTTGCCCTCCTGATTTCCCTCTTAAGTATACTCCTACTGCCTTTATACTCTAAAGGATTCATTCGATCTATCCGGTCTATACCTTACATATGCTTCCTTCTTGAAGCCTACCAGGAAAGATAGTGGAGCAGCAATGGCAGGAGCTTCTGGGGCTAATCTGGATACACAGCAAAAATTCCTTCCAAAGAAAAAGAAACATGCTAAGTAGAGAATAAGGCAACTATGGGTGAGGGACAGCATTAAAGCAAAAAATAAAAAAACATACAATATGGTGAGGATTAGTGGGAAGCTAGAGGATTGGGAAGCCTTTAAAAACCAGAGGATAACTAAAACAGTAATTGGAGAGTGGGCAAGAGAAGATGAAATATGAGACTAGGCTAACTAGTAACACAAAAGAAGATTGCAGGAGTTTTTTTTAGATATTTAAAAAATAAAAGAATACAAGAGTGGACATTTGACCATTCAAAAATGAGACTGGAGAAGTAGTAATGGGGTACAAAGAAATGGCAGAGGAATTGATAGGTACTCTGCATTATTTTTCATGTGGAAGACATCAGCAACATACCAGGGCTTCAAGAGAGTCAGGGGGCAAAGATGAGTGGCCATCACTAAGGAAAAGGTGTTGGGGGAAGTTGAAAAGTTTGAAGGCAGATGAGTCACCTAGACCAGATGGTCTATATCCTAGAATGCTGAAGGACACAGCCGAGGAGATTGTGGAGGCATTGGTGATCTTTCAAGAATCACCAATTCCAGAGGATTGGAAAGTGACTAATGTAACACCCCTGTTTAAGAAGGAAGCGAGGCAGAAGACAGCAAACTACAGGCTGACCTCATTGTCGGTAAGATTTTAGAGATTAAGATTTGACATTACTGAGTACTTGAAAGTGCATGGTGAATGTAAGCAGAGTCAGCATGACTTCATGCCAGACTAATCTATTAGAATTCTTTGAGGAGATAACAAGCAAGCTAAAGAAAGAAGAGCCATTGAACATTATCTATTTGGATTTCCAAAAGGTCTACGACAATGTGCCGCACAGGAGGCTGCTTAATAAGATAAGAACCCAAGGTGTTAGGAACAAGATACTGGCATGAACAGAGGATAGGCTAAATGGCAGAAGACAGAGAGCAGAGATAAAAGGGGTCTTTTTCAGGATGGCAGCCAATGACTAGTGGAGTTCCACAGAGACTAGTGTTGGGACAACCATTTACATTATACATTATAACCTGGATGAAGGAACTGACAGCATTGTTGCTACGTTTGTTTAAGACACAAATATAAGTGGAGGGACAGATAGTGTTGAGGAAGCTGGAGACTACAGAAGGACTTGTAGACTAGTGGGCAAAGATGTGGCAAATGGAGTACGTTGTGGCAAAGTGAGAGGTTATACATGGTGGTAGGAAGAATAGAGGTGTTGACTCTTTTCTAAACAGGAAAGGCTTCAGAAATCTGAAGCGCAAAGGAATCTCTGAAAATTGACACGCAGGTTCGGTTGGCAGTTGGGAAGGTTGCCATTCATTTCAAGACGGCTAAAAACAAAAGCAGAGATGTAGGGGCTCTGGACAAACTGAATTTGAAATATTGAGAGCAGTTTTGGGCCCCATATCTAAGGAAAGATGTACTGGCATTAGAGAAGGTGCAGAGGAGGTTTACAAGACTGATCCCAGGAATGAAGAGCTAGTCTTGTGAGGTCGAGAACTCCACGTCTGTATTTGATGGATTTTAAAAGGATTGGAGGCGGATCTGATTGAAACTTACAGGCCTGAATAAGGTGGACATATGGAAGATGTTTCCAGTAGTAGGAGAGATTAGGACCCAGGAGAACAACTTCAGAGTGAAAGCCCTTAAGAACTGAGATGAGGAGGAATTTCTGTGGAATTCTGTGGTAATCCGTGAAAATCATTATGGCAGAGGGCTGGGGAGGTCAAGTCATTGAGTGCATTTAAGACAGAGATAAACAGGGTTCTTTATTAGTCAGGGGATCAAGGGTTACAGGGAGAAGGCAGGAGAATGGGGTTGAGAAACATATCAGCCATGTTCGAATGGTGGAGCCGACTCAATGTGATGAATGGGCTAATTCTGCTCATATAATCTTATGGTCTAAGATTCAACATAAATTTTAAGCAAAAATGAAAGCCAGATAATGTAGTTATAACTATCCAATGTCTGGCAAAATAGCTTAATTGACAGAAAATTCACCATCCCTTTATTTGAAACAACATTAGAGTGTGAATGGCAGTTTATTGGAAATCACAAAACACCGTCAACAATGTAATGAGTTGTCAACAAATGCTCATATATTAGTATATGGTCAACAGTTGTATTACAGTTTTACATCACAATCTCTTATCTATGGTTAGGTGGTACACATGTAAACAATTCACTGCTGCTGACAGTGTCAGCTGGCACATCGACTTGTAATATTAACCATTGCAATGGAACATCAATATTAACATACAGGCCCTATAGTCATTATTTCAACACTCAGATAATATTAATAACTGCAATTTTCAAACAACTTCCATATACAATACATATCAGATGAGTTCCAACACCTTTGAATCACACTACCTTTTAAAAACTACAACATCAGAAGTCTGAACTTAAATAATGCACAACTGTTTTTTAAACATCCTCACCCACACTGCAAAAAGGAGGCACGGTTTTAAGCCCAAAAGACACATTTTTGTCAGATGTACGTAAAAACGCTTTTGTGAAATTTCAAGTTATACGGAGGAATGGGGCAAGATTTTTTCTGTGCAGTGGACTAAGCAGAACATGAATCTTCTCTTTTCCACAAATAGTTTTAAAAAGTAACAATACTTTTAAATCTTGTTGGCAATGAATGTATAATTAAGAAAACAATTACGCATTCTCCAAGCTAATTCATAGCCACTTCAACAATTGATTGAAAATAAGTGAAAATGTTGAACAGAAACATAAAATTATGAAAAAAGTTTAATCCAGATTGAGTTGTTACTAAATTAATGGGCTTTCCCAAATACAAGCACGATACTCAACGAAAACAGCAGCAAAGTCAAGACTAGTACAGACTTGACAATGAGGCAGAACAAGAGGTATCCAAACTCTCTCATATCAATCTCCTTTTGGATACACTGCACAATGGGCCTTTCACCCAAGGCCTTCTGATCAAACAGACAACCACATCATGAAGCAGGAGCGCTCCAAAAGCTAGTCCTTCCAAATAAACTTGTTGGATTATAACCTGGTGTTGCATAATTTTTATCTTTGTACAACCCAGTCCAACACTGGCACCTCAAAATTATGATCAAAGTGTTAGAGAAGTTGTCAACAAGACTAAAAGAGCCCAAGCAGATGTGTCAAAGCTGCTTTTTCGCATCACCACACATCTTCATGTCAATCCCTTATGCTCTCAGGCCATGTCTACGTGCAAGGCTGTGCAAGGGGTGAGCCTGCAATGTTTGTATGAACTAGCCATTCAGAAGTGTCAGCTTTCAGGACGAATGTGCTAAGAGGCCAGGACACACAGCACATTTCATATGCACTACACCTGACTAGTGTTAAGAGGGGGAAAGGGAATATGAGTGTTATGGTATAACATTTGACAACATAGCTTGGATCAAAAGCTGATACCAGGACTCAAAAGGCTAAGCTATAAGGATTTACTTAAAAACCCAATAGCTGTTTCCATCAGAATACAAGCAGCTTTGAGGAGATCTAATAGTTTTCAAAATTATCCTTGACCTTGCTAAAGCTGATGTGGATGATTTGTTTACACTGAAAAGGTTCCAAAGATTGGGAGGTATAAATTTGAAAATTTAAAAAGTTAATTGAAACTTCAGGCTGAATCCATTCCCCATAGGACTGTCAAATGCATGGAACATGCCACCAAAGTGATTGAAGTACGTAATCTAAATGAGGTCCTCCAGAAGTAAATTTCTGGAAATAGGCATGATTAAAGGATATGAGTGGAAAAAATGAGCGACAGCAATGTTACCATACAGATATTTAGCATATGTGTCAAATTCCTCTGCACAATTTTAATGGATACATTAACTCAGGTTCACACCTTCATTAAAATAATGAAAAGAAGAACTCTATAGGAGTGCTTGCATTGTGAAGGCAAGAACATAGGGTTGAGATCTATTACAATTGTCGAGGTTTATTGGGTCAGCTGCCCTTTTCCTGCTCCTAAAAGCGCTTATGAAAGAACCTACTGATTTGGAGCAATGCCACATTTGGAAGTTATACACTTATAAGCTGTAACATGTTTACTGTATTTTGCAGCAGCAATTTAAATGCCAATCACTGAACATAGTTGAATAAATACAAAATCACTTTCTACATAAAGTCCCTGAAGCTGGGTTTCCTGTTCTGTAAGTCTTGGGAGTAAGATGCAAAACTGGAAAGCATATTTACCCATTGAGACATTATGACAATTTTACAGTCACAAAACTTCCATTGTGGACACAATTTGCACTCACATTGTGCCTTTTGTGTAATAAAATGGCCAAAGGTGCCTTGAAGAACCAATATCATCAGACAAAATATGAAACTGAACCACATAAGAAGCTAAAACTGAAAGGGTTTGGTCATAAAGGTATTAATGAGTGTCTCGAGGGAGAGGTAAAACGCAAGCACAGAGGTTAAGGTATGAAATTTTCATCCAAGAGGCCTAATTCCCAGAGGCAAAGCCAAACAAGGGATGACACAAATTGGAAATTAATAAGATTGCATTTTGGTAAAACAAAAAGGTAGGACTTATACAATGAATGGTAGGGCCCTGGGTAGTGTTGTAGAACAGAGACGGAGGGATTCAGGTACATGATTCTTCGAAATTTGCATCACAGGTAGACAGGGTGATTAAGAAGGCATTTAGCTTGCTTGCCTTCAATGCACAGACCTTGGAGTATATGAGTTGGGACATCATGTTGATGTTGTACAGGACGTTGGTGAGAGACCTCTTCTCGGGTACTGTGTGCAGTTCTGGTCGCCCTGTTATAGGAAGGATATTATTAACTTGGAGTGGGTTCATAAAAGATCTACTAGGATATTGCCAGGAATGGAGGATTTGAGTTATAAAAATAGTCTGGATAGACTGGATAGATGTTTTTTTCACTGAATTGTAGGAGGTTGAGGGGTGACCTTCTTGAAGTTTATAAAATCATTAGGAGCATAGGTAAAGTGAATAGCAAGAGTCTTTTCCCTAGGGTGGGAGAGTTCAAAACCAGGGGGCAAATTTTTAAACATGGGAGGAGAATGTTTTGAAAAATGACATCAGAGGCAACTTTTATTTTTACATAGAGAGTGGTTAGTGTGGAATGAACTGCCAGAGGAAGTGGTGGATGCAGGTACAACATTTAAAAGATACTTGAAAAGTACATGAATTGGAAAGGTTTGGAGGGAAATGGGCCAAACGCAGGGAGGTTGGACTAGTTTAGTTTGGGAAGATGGTCGGTGTGGACCAGTTGGACTGAAGATGCTGCTTCCATGCTGGATGACTCTATCAGAGGCCAGAATTGGAAAAACGCTATATTCATGGAGGTTTGGAGAAGGTAACAGTGATGAGGAGAGTCAAGGTCGCTTAGGGATGTGAACTCAAGGAGGAGAAGTTCTAAGTTGTAGTCACTGGACTAGAAAAATATGACATCAACCTGCAAAAGGAAACATAAATAAATGTTGCTCAAACAGGTATGTTTTAAAGAGCGCCTTAAAAGATCAAAGATGGGTGGAGAAGTAGGAAGGCATTGGAAGGTATTACAGAGTTTAGAGTTTACATAAATTTAGCCACCAATGTGGGGTAGCTAAAATCAAGGATGCTCAAGAGGCCAAAATTAGAGCAATACAGATATCTTGGTGGTGCAGGAGAAGGAGATTATAGAGGCACAGAGGGTGTGAAGTCAGGGATCGACCTGAAAGCATGAATAATAATTTTAAAATCAAGATATTGATTGACGGGATTAAAAGTAAGATCAGCAAGCACACGGGGTGACAGGGGAACGAAACTTAGTCCCCAGATATAAAATTGATGCCTGGGATTTTCTGCAGTATGGACTCAATGGGCTGAATAGCCTGCTTCCAGTTGTAGCGATTCTGTGATTTTATAAAATTGGCAGCACACCAGCCAATCCTCCAAAGAAACACCATTTCACAGTTTCTAATCAGTTTTGCCATTTATCCTGGCTGAAAGTCAACCATTTGAGGAAAGAAGATCTTTGACAATGTTAATTGCTGTTGTAATCGATGGTCCATTTTATGCCATGGTGCCGAGTTGAAGACCTACACCAATGAGCCAATATTTTTGGACTAAACAGCAAACTTTATAAAAACCATCTATCAGTAATTCTAAGAAAATCCAATCCATCTAAATTTCCACAATGTACAGAAAGTACTTCAAAATGGACACAATTTTGGATCAATATTTCATCACAGCACTGAAAATTTTGAGTAACTGTAACCAACAATTATACCAATTTACATTTTGACATTGGATATCACATGAGATTAAACATGAAATATGTCAATGAACTGACTCAATTACTAAGCTCAATGTAGGTCTAACCACAGAACTTTAAAAACAGGTTTTTTAAAATCCAATTTTTACCTCTTCATTTTGAAGATATAAATACATTCTAGGTATTGTTCTCTGGGCAATAGCAGCTCTCTGATACCCTGACTTACAATTATTATTATGCCAAATGACACCTGCTTTAATTTGAGCAATATCAGCTTTCTGTAGAGCCATCCAATCTGTACCATTCTCCTGCTGTATCGTTCTAGCTCTGCAATTTTATTTCCCTCAAATACCCATTCAACTTCACTGAAACCATTCACTTCCACCAGCCTCGTAGGCAAGTTCCAAGTCAATTCTAGCCATCGCATCAAAAAGTTCTTCCTCACACTCCTTGAATCTCTTGCCCAAAAGCTTTAAATCTATGTATCTTTGCCCTCCCACCATCTAAAAATGGGGAACAGCTTTTATTTGTTCATTTTATTTAAACTAGTCAACCTTAGACATCTGTATCAAATTTCCTCTCAGTCCTTTTTTTAACTACAATAAAAGCAACCCCAGCTACTCTACCATGGCCATGTGATTAAATTCCTTCATCACATGAACCATTCTGATAAACCTCCTCTGCACCCTGTCAAAGATCTTCTTTCCTCAAATGGTTGACTTTCAGCCAGGATAAATGGCAAAACTGGTTAGAAACTGTGAAATGGTGTTTCTTTGGAGGAAGGGCTTTTGCCCGAAACATCGATTTCGCTGCTCCTTGGAAGCTGCCTGAACTGCTGTGCCCTTCCAGCACCACTAATCCAGAATTTCTTTGGAGGATTGGCTGGTGTGCTGACAGTTTTATAAAATCTCTACAACTGAAAGCAGGCTATTCAGTCCATTGAGTCCACACTGACCCAACCAATTCTCTGTAATCCTGCATTTCCCATGGCTAATCCACCAGGTCCTTGGACAACATGAGCAATTTAGCATGGCCAATCCATCTAAACTGAACATCTTTGGGCTATGGGAGGAAACCAGAGCACCCAGAGGAAACCCACATAGACACGGGGAGAATATGTAAGCTCCGTTTACAGACAGGTGTCTGAGATAGAACCAAACTCAGGTCCCCTGGTACTGTGAGGCAGCAGTGAGACACCCCGCCACCCTATGGTATGGGAGGGAATCCCTGTGACATTTCTGTAGCTGAATATTTGCAAACTATTTGGCCTTGAAAGGCATCCCAGCCAAGTCAAATCCTGTTCTCATCAGATGTCAACACACTGGTATTTTCCAACTGAGGTCACTAGACAGCATTTTGGAATGGGAAACCTGGCTGATTATTTCCACACACAAATCCAGAGGGTAACTGTCATGTTCCAAACTTCTGAGAGCACTAATTTGCCACAGTTTAGCAACTGAACGTGATCCTCTACTCTGCATGAATTACTAAGAGTGATTTAAAAGGATTGTATCTACCTTTAGAGTAAGATAGCAATGGCTAGTATAAATAGAGGATTATCAATATCGTCTTCACATACAATGCAAAACTGTACAACAGTGACCAATTGCAGTCAATCTCAAGTGAAAATATAACAAATTTCAGTGCAAGCATTATTATTCACATTCATACGATTGTTCAATGTCAGACTTCATTTATTTCCAAATTTGGAGACTAGGGAAAACAGTTAAAGTGATGTAACTAAGTCATCACAGTGCAATAAGTGGAATTAAGATATACAGTTTAGTGTTTCAATGAAAGGTAGTTGTAAAAGCGCTTCAATCCAACAATATACATATACAGGGGTACATCCCAAATACTGCAGTATGGTTTGACCCAAAATTAATTGCAAATTGATTTAAAATATTTGCACACATTTATTGAAGGTGCATAAAGTGTATTGTGCTAGATTTACTAAGTAAATGCCAAACAGTAAGCATGGAGAATAAATACACTTGCATAATATTGTGTGTGAACAGAATATGTGGTTTCCCTACTATAAAACACTAAATCAGTGTGCTTCCCCTCCCCCAACACATTGCTCAGGCAATCCACGCTATCTGCATGGTGAATATTTCAAATTTTGCACTTTTCCCAGGGTTTAAAGAGTAACGCTGAACATCGAAATGATAACTTGTGCATTTAAACAATCCACATTAAATAGGTAAACGGTGGCCATACCTATCTGTGACCTAGTTTCACAAGAGAAGCAATTGTTATCACTATGTATACAATGTGTCATGTGTAAAATCAATACATTATAACCTCCTGTGCTTTTGAACACTACTCATGTTATAGCCCATAACTGTACGAGCAACCACATGCACATGTATTTTGGCCGTTCTACTTTGCTTTTTATGAAGAATAAATTAACCATAAAAATTAACTCGCTGAGCCGTTACTTCAATCCATGTTTCCCCCCAACGAACACTGCTTGATTTTAAGGATCCTTGAATTACATTAATTAATATTCCCAAGTCACAGAAAGTACTATTTAGCAACAACCCTTATTTCCCAACTGTAAGCACCCCTCCCCCACCAACCAAAACTATTTCAGTTTAACTGTTTTTTTTTAAAATAGAACAAATAAAAATCCGAAATACCATTCAAAAAGTTGTTTAGATTAATGGTGTATCTACATATAAATGTCTTACCTTATACAATGCTGATTTTTTAAAAACCCAGAGCTTGTTTTCACTTCCACAACAACGAAAGCTCCAACTACTTTTTAGTTGTGTTCTTTTCTACATGTGAATGTCAAAAGGGTTTAAAAGAATCGTTTTCAAGTATTACTCATCACCCGGCTGTCTCTCTCTTGTCGAGCCGGTCAATATGTGCCTCGGAAAGGCCTATAATTGGAAGAATATCAGCTATAATTCGCATGTATGTCTTGATCCAAAGCTAATGACACCGAAACGATGTGGTGGCGAATGGAAATGAAGAGGGAGGGAAAAGAGAAAGAGAGAGAGACACACACACACAGACGGTGGTGGGGGAGGGGAGAGAGAGAAAGAGGTAAAAGTTGATGGCGGAATGGCGTCAGAAGCTGCTGCTGGTGTCTACCACATTCATTCCCAGATTCTCCCAGAGAGAGACAGAGAGCTCGGGACGGGCGCGCGCTCAGGCTCTCACACCCGGGAACATCAGAGCGAGCACGGGGAAACCAACCGCCCCCATCCTCCCCCCTTCTCTCCTCCCCTCCCCCCCCCCTCTCCCCCCCTCCTCCTCTCCCCCCCTCTCCCCCC
>NC_057715.1:94530946-94534529 GCF_004010195.1 Chiloscyllium plagiosum
TCCTCCCTCTCCCCTCAGAAAGGAGTTACAAAAAGCCCATCCCCCATCGAATTCATAACACATGATCTTCACCAGTTACAGTAACAAACTGCTTTATTCACTCGCTTATAGTTTTCAATCTGTCTGTATATATGTTTGAGCTTTCGCTATTGTGTTCATAATATACTAATACGTTAAATTTTGTACATTAAACAACTTTTTTAAAAAAAATTCAATTGCATGTCTGCGTTCTCAGAGAGGATCCCTCAGTATATGTGTGCATTATATTTCACAGCTTTGGAAAATAATTCTCAACGAAACATTTTAAAATGAATTCAGGGCATACCATCGAGCAGATTTTTTTTAATAAAACTAAAACACACAGGCGCCTGATGCTTTTCCATGTTTGGAGGAGGAGGGGGAGGGGAAGGGTGTTCCCAGCCATACTTTCATCCTGTTCCAGGTTTTTTTAAAAATGTCATTCTGTAACTTGTATTTTTTCCCGCATGTAGCATGATCGAACTCCATTCCACGCCGGGGGGCATGATTTCACGCAAAGAAAGAAATATCGAATTACAATTTTTAAAATTTATATATATATATATATATACACACACAACGTCTGCTGGAGTCTGATCGGATAGAAACAAAAACATACATTAGGATTAAAACCAGTTTAACGTGGAACAAATCGAGGCTACAGCTGGATCTACCAATGCAAAGTCCCAGTGTATCGAAATAGGTTGAAAAATGGTTTGTTATTTTGCTGTGCAATGTATTTAATGATATAGTATTTTTTTTGCTGCACCATGTGCTGCCCTTCCCCCAGCCACGCTGGGAGAGCCTATGTGTGTGTGTGTTTTTTTCGCCTGCCCGGTCACTGTGTGGGTGATTGATTCTCCTTTCCTCTTGCTCAGTCATTCAGATTTGGAAAGTAAATAACAAGTTGACATCATTACAGGTCTCTGCATTACAGTGACACATTCACAGCTTTACCGTACTGCTCCGAAATGTGGCGCCCACATCCGCCAGTACTGGGGGAGGGGGAGGGGGGATGGATGGACGGACTGTGTTTGCTGTCCACCTCAGCAAAACATTTGCTATTCACCTCCCTCTCTCTAACTTCCGCCAGAGAGGGAAAAAAAACACATCCAGGTTGTAAATTTAGGTCAACCTAGTTTGCAGCAACAATTGAAAACTACGTCCATTTTAACAAGCGCTTACTTCACGAGAGAAAATGCCCATGTTGTTTTGTTTTGTTTTGCAGCATTTTAGTGGTAAGGCTAATAGCAACATGCTTTTGTTTTGCCATCTTCGCACGTTTTGTTTTGGCTGACTGATCATTTGCTGTTAATGGAATTAATCTGATTGACATCTCATTGACATCTCAGGCTCCGCTAATCTGATAGTTTTGGTACTGTGAATATGAACTTGACCTGTTCCCTGGAATGGCATTGTTTATTTGTGCTCCTGCTGACAGACCTTTCCTAATGTATCCTTTTTTAAAAAAAACGCTATGCAAAGCATATTCAAAGTGTCCATCAGCGGTTTCTAATAAATCACAAACGATATTTTATGCAGATTGTTTTCACAAATAAACAACAACTGATATTTGTACAATTCCTTTAATGTAATAAAATTTGCAGAACACTTCACAGGCATTTAATGCAAACAAGGCCACACAGGATCAAGGAATGATTACGATATAGGAGGAGATCGTACATCCCAAGCTTACTCTGCAAGAGCATTTCGCCCAGTTCCATTCCCTGCCTTTCCCCATAGGCCAGCAAATTATTTCTCTAAATACTAATAACCCCCTTGAAATCCCACTCTGATCTCGCCTCCACCATAGGTGTCAGCTGTAAAGAGATACTAGTGTTAGATGATTGAAAGGTATCATCAAAAGGGTATATTTTAGAGAATAACTTAAAGAAGAGATGGCATGGTGGCTCACAGCACTAGGGACCCGGGTTCAATTCCCACCTCGGGCAATTGACTGTGTGGAGTTTGCACATTCTCCCCATGTCTGTGTGGATTTCCTCCGGGTGCTCTAGTTTCCTCCCACAGTCCAAAGATGTGCAGGTCAGGTGAATTGGTCATGCTGAATTGCCTGTAGTATTAGGTGCATTAGTCAGGGGTGAATGTGGGGGAGTGGGTCTGGGTGGGTTGTTCTTCGGAGGGTCGGTGTGGACCTGTTGGGCTGAAGGGCCTGTGTCTGCACTGTAGGGGATCTCTAAAAAAAGGAAAACCAGGTATTGAGGCAGCAACATTTATTAAGGGAACTCCAAGGATTAGGTCTCAGTCAGCTGAAGGAATGGGTAGGAATGGCAGAGCGATTACAATTGAAAACATTCAGGAGACTACAATTTTACGAGTGCAGAAATCTTGTTTTTGATTTGGGAGAGTTTACGGAGATAGGCTTCAGAGGGACCTCAAAGCAAGTCAACCACATTGCTGTAGCTCTGGAGTCACATGTAGTCCAGACCAGGTGAGGATGGCAGATTTCCTTCCCTGACAGACACTGGATTCTCAATTTCAGACTCTGCCATCCTTACTAGCTCTGGCCCATATGTAACTCCAGACCCACAGCAATGTGGTTGACTATCAACTGCCCTGTGAAATGGCCCAGCAAGCCACTCAGCCGTATCAATCGCTATGAAGTCTTCAAAAAGAAATGACACTGAACAGAACATCTGGGCATCGAACTAGGTATTGGAAATAGCAATGGTAGAAATACCTGGTTTACCTTACAAAGTCCTCCTTGCTAACATCTGTGGGCTGGTGCCAATATTGGGAGAGCTGTCTCACAACCTGACATAGTTATATTTAAGCAATATACCTTACAGACAATGTCCCAGACACCGTTAACCATAATATGGAGCAAAAAACTGCAGATGCTGGAAACCTGCATCAAAAACATGTTGGAGAAACTCATCAGGTCTGGCAGCATCTGTAGAGAGAAAACACATTAACATTCAAGTCCCTTGACCTTTCTTCAGATCTCATCACCATCCCTGGACATGTCCTGTCCCACCAGCAGCACAAACTCAGCAGATGCAGTGGTACATTGGGTGCACAGTTGGGAGGGAGTTGCCCTTGGAGCCCTCAACATTGAATCAAGAACCCATAACGTCATAGAGTCATAGAGATGTACAGCATAGAAACAGACCCTTAGGCCCAGCCCGTCCATGCCAACCAGATATCCCAACCCAATCAAGTTCCACCTGCCAGCACCCGGTCCATATCCCTCCAAACCCTTCCTATTCATATACCCATCCAAATACCTTTTAAATGTTGCAATTGTACCAGCCTCCACCACTTCCTCTGGCTGATCATTCCATACATGTACCACCCTCTGTGTGAAAATATTGTCCCTTAGGTCTCTATTATATCTTTCCCCCTCACCCTAAACCTATACCGTCTAGTTCTGGACACCCCGACCCCAGGGAAAAGACTTTGCTTATTTATCGTATCCATGCTCCTCATACTTTTGTAAACCTCTATAAGGTCAACCCTCAATCTCCGAAGCTCCAGGGAAAACAGCCCCAGCCTGTTCAGCCTCTCCCGATAGCTCAAATCTTCCAACCCTGGCAACATCCTTGTA
>NC_057715.1:94534630-94549030 GCF_004010195.1 Chiloscyllium plagiosum
CATTTATCTGAATTAAACTCCATCTGCCACTTCTCAGCTCATTGGCCCATCTGGTCCAGATCCTGTTGTAATCTGAGGTAACCCTCTTCGCTGTCCACTACACTTTCAATTTTGGTGTCATCTGCAAACTTACTAACTGAGAATCTTATGCTCGCATCCAAATTATTTATGTAAATGACAAAAAGTAGAGGACCCAGCACCGATCCTTGTGACACTCCACTAGTCACAGGCCTCCAGTCTGAAAAACACCCTCCACCATCACCGTCTGTCTTCTACCTTTGAGCCAGTTCTGCATCCAAATGGCTAGTTCTCCCTGTATTCCGTGAGATCTAACCTTGCTAATCAGTCTCCCATGGGGAACCTTGTCGAATGCCTTACTGAAGTCCATATAGATCACATCTACTGCTCTGCCCTCATCAATCCCCTTTGTTACTTCTTCAAAATAAAACTCAATCAAGTTTGTCAGACATGATTTCCCACGCACAAAGCCATGTTGACTATCCCTAATCAGTCCTTGCCTCATGGAAGTCTTTTGGCTTCAGATCAAATATGGGTAAGTAAACCTCCCACTGAATATCATACACCATCTTCCCTCAGCTGATGACTCTGTACACCTCCAAGTTAAACAACATGAGGAGCAAGCACTGAGGATGCTTAGGTACAGAATGTACTCTGGGTGGGGGATTTTACTGTCAACCACTAAGATAGCATGATAGCAGCATCACCGATTAAGCTTGTCGGGTCCTAAACAACACAGCTGCTATTCTGGGTCTAAGGCAGGTGGCGAGGGAACCAACAAGAGAGAAAAATATACTTGAACTCATCCTCACCCAACTGCCTGCCACAGATTTATTTGTGCATGACAGTATTGGTAAGAGTGACCACTGCAGAGTCCATGTGGAGTCGAAGTCCTCATGATTACTGTGCTAAATGGGGCAGACTTCAAAGAGATCCAGCAACTCAAGATTGGGTGTCTATGAGGTGCTGTGGGCCATCAGCAGCAGCAGAATTGTACTCCAGCAAAATCAGCAAACTCATGGCCTGGCATATCGCCCACTCTACCCGCATTACCATCAAGCCAGAAAATCTACCCTGGTTTGATGAAAAGTGCAGGACAGCATACCAGGAGCAACACCTGGCATAGTTAAAAATAAGATGTCAACCTGGTGAAGCTGCTTTGTACCAAATGGCATAGCAGTAATCGAGAAACAGCAAGAAACCAACAGATCAGATCTAAAGCGAACTGGATGTGCCATATAAATGCAATAGCTACAAGAGCAAGTCAGAGGCGAGGAGTTCTGCTGCAAGTAACACACCTCCTGATTCCACAAAGTCTATACACAATCTGCAAGATACAAAACAGGAGTGTGATGGAATATTCCCCAATTGCCTAGACGAGTGCAGCTCTAACAACAAAAGAAGCTTCCCATTATCCAAGGCAAAGCTACATCCAGAAACAACTTCTCCTTCCAATCTAGTGCTCATTAGCAAGAGGGTGTACTGTCTACAGAATGCTGTGCAGAAATTCACGAAAGATCAATAAACAGCACCTTTCAGCATCTCCAACAATTCAGTCTAGAAGGACGAGATCAGCAGGTACATGGGAACACCACTACCTGCAAGTTCCCCTCCAAGCCACCCACCATCCTGACCTGAAAATATATTGCATTCTTTCACTGTTCCTGGTCAAAATCCTGGAATACCCTCCCTGATGGTATTTATGGTCAACCTACAGCATGTGGACTGCAACAGTTTAAGAAGGCAGCTCAGCATCACTTTCTCAAGGCTCATTAAGAATGGGCAACATTCCACATCCCATGAGTGAATAAAATAAAACCTTGAAGCCAATGTGCAAGCACCAGCACAATAGGCGGCATGGGGCTCAGTGGTTAGCACTGCTGCCTCACAGCACCAGGGACCCAGGTTCAATTCCAGCCTCAGGTGACTGCCTGCGTGAAGTTTGCACATTCTCCTCATGTTTGCGTGGGTTTTCTCCGACTATCCAAAGATGTGCAGGTTAGGTGAATTGGCCATACTAAATTGCCCACCGTGTTCAGGAATGTGTACGTTTGGTGCACTAGTCAGGGGTAAATGTAGGGGAATGGGTCTGGGTGGGTTACTCTTCAGAGGGTCAGCGTGGACTTGTTGGGCCGAAGGGCCTGCTAAAAAAACATAGGCGAACAGTATTTGTTGCAAGTCAGGACGTGGGCAGTGGAATTTTGGATGATGACACATTTATGAAGGATATTATGTGGAAGGCAAGCCAAGTACACATAAGAATAGTCAAATTTATAGGAAACAAAAACATGAAAGGAGTCTTCACAAGCTGATGAGCAAAGGCAGGACAAGACTGATGATGTTATTGAAATGGATATAGGTAGTTTTAGTGAGGTGTGCATATCTGGCCGGAAGCTGAACTCCAGGACATAGAAACATAAAAGGTAGGCCATTCAACCCCTTGAATCTGCTGTGCTATTGAAAATAATCATGGCCTATCATCGAGCTCAATACCCTAATTCCCCCCCGCAACCCCCCCCTCCCCCCCCCCCAATATATCTTGGAAGTATGACAGCTGCAAACAGACCAAAATAAATAAAAACAAAAAAATGCTGTGAAAACTTAGCAGACCGGGCAGTATCTTTAAAAAAGTACTTAGATGAATACTTGAAGTGTCATAGCATTCAGGGCTTTTGCCTAATTCTGGAAAGTGAGACTCGTGTGAATTTTGTGTATTTTTGGAGGCACAGACTTGATGGGCCAGAGGGCCCCTTTTGAATTGTGTGATTCTATGATGTTGTCTGTGGACAGAAACAGAGTTAGTGTTTCAGACTGGGTGGCCTTGGTTTCTCTCCATAGATATTATCCAAACTGATAAGTTTTTTCCAGCATTATTTGGTTTTCATCGTTCACAGAATTTTGCTTTTGTATCAGTGTGAGCAGACTAATTTGATTCACAAACTGTTGCTGGGGTGAGAAATGGAGTTGTTTGCAAGGGAGTGGAGCTTGCAGTAGTGACAAAAACCAATGGCTTCAGTCTTCCCTATACTTAATTGAAGGTAATTTCCATCGATCCAGTATTATACGTTGGATAACAGTCTCATAATTGAGCAACAGTAGACAAGTCAATAAAGGTGCCATGCATCTAGAGTTGGGTTGTCAATGTATATGTGAAAACACCGTGTTTTCAGATGATGTTGTCAAGCGTAGATCGGAAATTGGAGGTGGCCCAAGGATAGATCCCTGGGGAGTGCCAGATAGAATGGTATGGTAAAACTATTGTAAGTGTTTCTCTGTCTACAACTCAATAAATAAGAACGGAACCAGATGAGAGTAGTTCCATCCAGGTGATGACAGTGGAGAGGTTGCAGACCAGGTCGAGAAAAATGAGACGGGAATGTTGCCTTTGCCTTTGGACATAATTTGCAATTTTAATAAGAGTTTTAGTTTTAGTTTAGGGTGGCAGGCATGCAAACTTGATTGGAGAAATTCAAACACGGAGCTTTCAAACTGAGATTGAATATTAAACACACAGATCTCAAAAATTAGTAAATGATTAACTTGTATCTCCACCTGGATAGCTAGAAAATGGTATGGTCTTTGTAAGGAAACAACAATTTAATTATTACTCGATATACTTCATATTGAAGTCAATAAGTCAGGTGGCATACAGTTCCAAGGGTGAGACACTCTATTTACTGATTGTTAAGCTTGTGGATATAATTAGTTAACTCGGCATGCGAATAAATTAAACCTGGAATATTCCTGCTGTGTATGGTTCGGTATAGGGATCTTGTCACAGATATTTTACCAGTTTCTAGAATGAAGATTTGCATTATCATTTCATAAAATGCCTCTATGAAAAAATATAATATATAAATATTAAAAATGTTGAGTGGATTACAAGATTTATTGCCATAATATTTTTGAAAATTTCCATGTCTGGTTTTATCAATGGAACATTTTATACAAACAAAATTTAACTTTAATCTTACACGTATAAGATAATGATTTAATAGTGATTTTCGATTCTAAATGTTATGCAATATTGCTGCTGAAACAGTAGGTTCTATTTGCATGCTGCAGTTTTTTTGTTTGTTAACAGAATGCTGGCAAAGTCTGCAATTATTTTCCTTCCCTAGTAGTCCTGAGAGAGAAATGGTGGGTTACCAATGAGATTCAGATGGTGAAGGTGCTCCTGCAATGCTATTAGGTGTGGATTTTCAGGATGTTGAAGGAATGGAATAATATATCCTTATCAAAATGGCATATGCATTAAAGAGGAACTTGGAGGCAATGGGAAGAGCTATCCTAGCCTGTATGGAGTGGAACTTGGTTTGGGAGCTTCTGAAAAAACATGACATGTGACTGACTTCTATCCTTAGATAGTCCACACTGCAGTCAAAATGATGGAGACAGTGGATGTTTTGGCTCATGGCTATCACGCCCTTCACTGTAACTCCTTTATCCATGGATAGTTTTCAGCATAGAGCCATAGAATTGTAGAAATGTACAGCATGGAAACACACCCTTCAGTCCAACCCGTCCATGCCCACCAGATACCCCAACCCAACCTAGTCCCACCTGCAAGCACCCGGCCCATATCCCTCCAAACCTTTCCTATTCATATAGCCATCCAAATGCCTTTTAAATGTTGCAATTGTACCAGCCTCCATCACTTCCTCTGGCACCTCATTCCATACACGTACCACCATCTGCATGAAAACGTTGCCCCTTAGGTCTCTTTTATATCTTTCCCCTCTCACTCTAAACCTATACCCTCTAGTTCTGGACTCCCTGACCCCAGGGAAAAGACTTTGTCAATTTATCCTGTTCCTGCCCCTCATAATTTTATAAACCTCTATAAGGTCACCCCTCAGCCTAAGACGCTCCAGGGAAACCAGCCCCAGCCTACTTAACCTCTCCCTATAGCTCAAATCCTCCAACCCTGGAAACATCCTTGTAAATCTTTTCTGAACTCTTTCAAGTTTAACAACATCTTTTCAATTGGAAGGAGACCAGAATTGCACACAATATTCCAACAGTGGCCTAACCAATGGCCTGTACAGCCACAACACGACCTCCCAACTCCTGTACTCAATACTCTGAAAGTAATAAGGGCAAGCATACCAAACGCCTTCTTCACTATCCTATCTACCTGCGACTCCACTTTCAAGGAGCACTCCAAGGTCTCTTTGTTCAGCAACACTTTCAAGGACCTTGCCATTAAGTAGATAAGTCCTGCTAAGATTTGCTTTTCCAAATTGCAGCACTTCGCATTTACCTGAATTAAACTCCATCTGCCACTTCTCAGCCCATTGGCCCATCTTATCAAAATCCTGTTGTAATCTCAGGTAACCTTCTTTGCTGTCCACTAAACCTCCAATTTTGGTGTCATCTCCAAACTTACTAACTGTACCTCTTATGCTCGCATCCAAATCATTTATATAAATGACGAAAAATAGAGGACCCAGCAACGATCCTTGTGGTACTCACTGGTCACAGACCTCCAGTCTGAAAAACAACCCTCCACCATCACCCTCTGTCTTCTACCTTTGAGCCAGTTCTATATCCAAATGGCTAGTTCTCACTGTATTCCGTGAGATCTAACCTTGCTAACCAGTCTCCCATGGGGAACCTTGTCGAATGCCTTACTGAAGTCCATATAGATCACACCTACCATCCTGCCCTCATCAATCCTCTTTATTACTTCTTCAAAGAACTCAATCAAGTTTGTGAGACATGATTTCCCACGCACAAAGCCATGTTGACTATCCTTAATCAGTCCTTGCTTTTCCAAATACATGTACATCCTGTCCCTCAGCATTCTCTCCAACAACTTGCCCACCACCGACATCAGGATCACTGATCTATAGTTCCCTAGCTTGTCCTTACCACCCTTCTTAAATGGCGGCACCACATTAGCCAACCTCCAGTTTTCCGGCACCTTACAAATATCTCAGCAAGAGGCCCAGCAATCACTTCCTTAGCTTCCCACAGAGTTCTCGGGTACACCTGACCAGGTCCTGGAGATTTATCCATCTTTATGTGTTTCAAGACATCGAGCACTTCCTCCTCTGTAATATGTAATAAGCTTATTAAGTCTTATTGTGGTTGCAGCCATCAAACAAGTACAACATTAAACAACCATTAAAATAGCTGATGTGTGTTTTGTAGATGGAGGTAAGGTTTGTCCATTCAAGAGGGGAGCCACCCCTCACAGAATCCTCAGTGTCTGGCATATTTTACTCAAATCCAGGAAAAATACAGCTAATTTGATTGACACCTTCACCTTAAACAATCACTTCCTAAAACAACAGTGCACATGGCTGCAGTCTGTACCATCTACAAGACTCAATGCAGCAACTCTCCAAGACTTATTCAACAGCCCCTCATAACCTTGCAACCTTCACCATCTGTGGCAGAAGTTGTGTTGAAATGCAAGATGCCTTCCATGTCACATACAATCCTCATTTGGAAATATGTCAGCATTCCATTATTATTGCTGACTTTTTAAATCCATTTTTAATTCCCCAAATAACAACATGGGTGTATCTTCAACACACGTACTGCAGTAGTCATCATATTCTCAAGGGCTATTAGGAGTAAGCAATAAATACTGATCTTACCAATGCACCTATATTCTGTTAAATGTCCTTTGTATTTCTGTGGAGCATGGACCTGGGTATTGAGAAAATAGCAACACTTCTACTGAATGCTGTGTTGTTCAATATTAATTAACAGTGATGTTAGTGGAACAGTATAGGCCAACCAATACCAACTGCTACTGAATGAAGCAACTAATTTGTTTGGCTTAAATGCATTTGGAAAAATCTAGCAACTTTGAGCCTTTGAAATTTTTATTTATGCTTTTTTTAGAACTTCAGAACTAGGATTTGAATTAACTGAGGAAGACAACAGCTGAAATGACAACCAAAATAACTTAAATTGCTTAATTTTCAAAATGAAAGTGAAAAAAATAGGAATTGCTTTTAAAAATGCATATGTTAATACGAAAGGATGCTTATTGTTTCTGGCCATCTGCATTAAAAATACCTGATATGATGTTCCATGATAGCTCATCATGTCTATCAATGAAAAATTATTGGTCTTTTTGAACAGACATCATCGGTCAGTTTTAACTCCTTCACCATGTGTAAACAGTGGCCTGAAAGTAGTAGTGGTTGGTTAACTACATTGTTTCTGCAGTTACTCCAACAGCTGCAATCCTGAATAGGGTTTTGAGATGAGTAGCTTGAGCATCTGCCTGTTGTAGGTGAAAACACTCACATTATGCAACTATGGTACACATTGGACCCCAATTGCAATTGTTCATATACCTCACATACCATATCAGGTGGTGAGTGGCCTAAACAAAAATCTTCAGAAATGAATAATTCATTACTGAACTCAAAACATTAACACTGCTTGTCTCTGCACAGTTGCTCGCAGGCCTGCTAAGTTTCTCTAGCATACTTTGTGTTTGTTTCAGAATTTCAATATCGGCACCATTTTGCTTTTAATCAAGTGTTGAATTTGCTTTCTGGTGGGCCTGGACGCACAATAGTGCAATTTGTGGACCAATGTAAAAATAAATTGGTCCACTCCCAATGCTTTAAGACCCAGCTGATATTTTCTATTTGGATAACTACCAAATTAAAGTCAGGCACTAACTTGATGCGTAAGGTTCACTGTTTCTTGTAAATGAAGCCCTGACATCAAAATAAATCGACGAAAATGAGAACTCAGGTGCTGGAGATTAGAGTCCAGAGTATGGTGCTGGAAAAGCACAGCAGGTCAAGCATCCGAGGAGCAGGAAAGTCGACGTTTCAGGCAAAATAACTTGGACATCAAAATAACTCAGGCTGTAAGCTAGCAAAAAGGGCAAGAGATAGACCTTTTTCGCCTACTCCACATTCATTATGTCCTCATGATTAAAATCAATCTTCATATTTGAAGTTGCTTTTTTATTTTTATTTGAATAAAGTGTTTCTTTGGCCAAAAAGTAAATATGTAGAATTTTTTTCAAATAATCTTTTTAAATGTCGTTTAATCTCTCTGATGTTTCCATAAAATGGGATTCGGTTAATTTAGGATGTCTGGTTGGTATGGACATATTGGACCGAAGGATCTGTTTCCATACTGTACAACTATCCCCTTTCTCCTCTGTTTAAAACCCTGAAACTATCTCTGTTGTGCTGTCTTTACCACTTTTGACTAAGAAATGATCTGCCACCCTAGATCTTAGTTAACTTTGCTTTGAATATTGTCACTGGTAGATATAAGAAAATACAAGCAGACTGAATGGACCAGTTGATTTACCCTTAGACACTTTCTTTTTCCATGTAGGGAGATGCCACTCTTTGGTCATGTCTCTTAACTATGAAACATGGATTAAGAATTCATAGTATATTGTGATACAGTATATAATTAAATCTGATTGTGATTTAGGTCTCTTTTATTATTTTATTGATTGACATTTCTTCAGTTCAAATCTACATAAATATAGAACTCAAACAGATATACCGATGCATGTGTGTATTTCACTTTCTCTTTAAATGTTAACAATTAACTATTTTAAATGTATAGTCAGTGTTGTTTGCTGCCAAATTCAGCAATGTTTTAAAATGGAAAATGTGCTGATTAAGCAGTAAACATATGTCTTGATGGTGTTGGTTGATTTCATTTTGATTAATGTAAGTAGGTCAAAGATGGATATATTGTTCCACAGGAGAGCAGAAGTGGTTGCCAACGGTAGCACAATTCCTTATCTGCAGGACCACTAAACATCCCTTGGTAAAAACAACATAATAATGGAGTTGAAAGTGCTGTGACCAGAGGAACAAGGAACAGCTGAGAAGCATTTAGTAATTAAATGGAATGAAGAATGAAAGGGATAATGAATAGAATTAGTTCACCGCTGAGGGTTTGTTCCCCTTTAATCTATTAACATCTGATGGGTAGCATGGTACCATCTGGCACATAGACAAGGAAGTGAGACTGCAGTTTAGAGGGGAAAGAAGTATATTATGATAGATTTCCTTTGCTGACTGTTTGGTAAAGATTGTAAACTGACGAATTGTTATAGTCTTATTAGGTTTTTGGTGACTGAAAGCTTCTTGGTAACACTGAAGACTCAGTGACAATTACATATCGAGTTTTAGGATTGAGTAAAATTCATCATATTTGTATTTGCTTAGAGATTTTAATCTGTCATGTTCTATAAAAAATTCTAACACGTTCCACAACATGGCTTCTGAAAGTGAGGAGGGGCTGTATATTCCAGGCTAGATGTCTTGTTTTCAGCTAACACAGATATGGGGGGCCAAAGATCCTCCTTTTACATTGTAAATTTTTCATATTTCTATATTTGATGTAGCATTATGCATATCTGTTTCCAGGAATAGATTTTTCAATTACTACAGGGTTAGCTGATCCCAGCAAGAGATGACGAATCTTGTACCACATTTGCACTCAGCAAAATCAAAAATACAGATTTTATATTTAATTATGCATGGATTATATTTTACACATTTTAGGAAACTAGTCTTTAGCAATATTAAGCTTTGAGGGGAGTAAAAGAATGAGAAATGCTTTAAGTGAATTCAGTATGTTCGAAATGTTAAATACCTTTTCCTCTGAGACTGACAGACCTGCTGCGTGCACAGTGACAGGATTTAGTATGACGAGACATTGGTTTCAAGATACCACAGCCCGATTTAATTTGTATTGAACAATCCTTTACTCGTTTACTGAGAAAACAGTCTTTTTATATCAATTCATCTTCCTTTAATCTATTGAATGTAAACAACACATCAAAATAGACAAGCAGGTTGCCGATGAAAGGAAAGTTAATATAGCACATATTTCTAATGCGAATTTTCAGTTAGACTGAGAAATGCAAAGTTGTTTTGAAAAAAATATGTGTAATTAAATGGAGGCCCAGGTTTCCAGCATTTGATTGTTAAAGTTAGTTTTGTACAATATGGACATCTACTTATCCTATCAGTAAAAATAAAGTGAATTCAGTCTCTATTTTCAATATTTGGA
This sequence comes from Chiloscyllium plagiosum, assembly GCF_004010195.1. Classification (NCBI taxonomy): domain Eukaryota; kingdom Metazoa; phylum Chordata; class Chondrichthyes; order Orectolobiformes; family Hemiscylliidae; genus Chiloscyllium; species Chiloscyllium plagiosum. The sequence continues at coordinate 94,544,678 of NC_057715.1, forward strand.
GCTGCCGGTGTTGGACTGGGATGTACAAAGTTAAAAATCACACACCAGGTTATAGTCCAACAGGTTTATTTGGAAACACTAGCTTTTGGATGCTGCTCCTTCATCAGGTGGTTGTGGAGTATAACATTGTAAGACACAGAATTTATAGAAAAAGCTTACAGTGTGATATAACTGAAATTATATATTGAAAAAGACCTCGATTGTTTGTTAAATCACTCATCTTTTAGAATGACCATGTTGGTTTCAGTTCTTTCATATGTAATCCTCAGAACTTTTTTTAAAAGTTACGTTCTCAAGTGAACTTTAACAATAGGCGCATGTCGGCCCAGATAATGCATTGAAGGTGTGAGGTGTCCTGTGTGGGGCTGTCTATGCCTCAATGTTCAGACTGATTCTATTTCTAAAAAAGAGAGTGTGTGTGTGTGTATATGTGTGTGTGTGTGTGTGTGTTGCAGTGGGGTCACCTGTAGTGTGACATGGACCCAAGATCCATGACCATGGACATCTGTCCGATTGAGGACATCCCCATAGGTACTGAACTTAGCTATCAGCCTCTGCTCGGCCACTTTGCGTTGTTGCCTGTCTCGAAGTCTGCCTTGGAGGATCGTCATGCGAAGGTTCAAGGTCAAATGTCCTGGAGTACTGAAGTGTTCTCCAACTGGAAGGGAACACTTCTGTCTGTTGAATGTTGTGCGGTGTCCATTCATATGTTGCCGTAGTCTCTGTTCGGTCTCACCAATGTACCATGCCTCAGGGCATCCTTGCCTGCAGCATTGGCCAAGTCACATGAGTACCTGCTGTGTACATGGTGGGCGGTGTCCCCATGTATAATGGTGGTATCTGTGTCAACACTCTAACACGTCTTGCACCATCTGCCGTGACAAGGTTGTATGGTGTTGACCTGAAAGCCAGGCAGTTTGCTGTGAACAATGATCTGTTTGAGGTTTGGTGGTTGTTTAAAGGCAAGAAGTGGAGGCGTGGGGAAGGTCTTGGCAAGGTGCTCATCCTCATTGATAATGTGCTGCAAGCTGTGAAGAACATGGCGTAGGCTTTTGGCTCCTGGGAAGTACTGGACAACGGAGGGTACCCTGTCGGTTGCAGCTCGTGTCTGTCTCCTGAGGAGGTCATTACGGTTTCTAGCTGTAGCATGTCGGAGTTGTGATGAGTTGAGCATCGTACCCCATTCTTACGAGGGTATTCGTGAGTACTTCCAAGTGCCTGTCATGTTCCTCCTCATCTGAACAGATCTTTTGTATGCATAGGGCTTGTCTGTAGGGGAAGGCTATTTTAATATGTTTTAGGTGGAAGCTGGAGAAATGTAGCATTGTGAGGTTATCCATGGGTTTGCGGTAGACTGAGGTGCTGAGGTGCCCATCCTTGATGGAGATGCATGTGTCCAAGAATGAGACAGATACTAGAGAGTAGTCCATGGTGAGGTTGATGGTGGGATGAAACTCATTGATATCACTGTGTAGCTGTTTCAGTGATTCCTCACCATGAGTCCAGTGGAAGAAAATGTCGTCAATATACCTGGTGCATAATGTTGGTTGGAGGTCCTGCATAGAGAAGAAATCTTGTTCGAACTTGTGCATGAAAATGTTGGCATATTGGGGTACAAATTTGGTCTCCATGGCTGTTCCATGTGTCTGGATGAAGAACTGGTTGTCAAAGATGAAAACAATGTGGTCAAGGATAAAGTGGATGAGTTGTAGGATGGTGCTCGGAGATTGGCAGTTGTTGGTGTTGAGTACTGAGGCTATTGCGGCGATGCCGTCATTGTGGAGGATGTTGGTGTAGAGTGCTGAAACACTCCATAGTGACAAGGAATGTGGGTAAAAGCAAATTACTGTGGATGCTGGAATCTGAAACCAAAAGAGAAAATGCTGGAAAATCTCAGCAGGTTTGGCAGCATCTGTAAGGAGAGAAAAGAGCTGACATTTCGAGTCTAACTGACCCTTTGTCAAAACTCCCAGACCTGCTGAGATTTTCCAGCATTTTCTCTTTTGGAGATGAGGAATGTTCCTGGTTCGACTGGTCTGTAGGTGCTGAGTTTCTGTAAGAAATCTGTAGTGTTGCGCCAGAAGCTGGGGTTCCCCTGTACAATGGATTTCAAGATGCCCTCGACATAGCCAAGGAAGTCCTTACACAGGGTCCCATTGCCTGATACGATGGGACGTCCTGGTGTGTTGGCTTTGTGTAAAAGGAATTTACACACTGAAATACTCTCCCTAATGGCATTTTGGATCAACCTAAAGCACATGGACTACAGTGGTTTAAGAAGGCAGCTCATCATCCTCCCTCCCCTTTTACATATGAAAGAATTTAAACCACCATGGTCATTCCAAAAGATGACAGACTTAACAAACAGGAGAAAGTGAGGACTGCAGATGCTGGAGATCAGAGCTGAAAATGTGTTGCTGGAAAAGCGCAGCAGGTCAGGCAGCATCCAAGGAGCAGGAGAATCGACGTTTCGGGCATGAGCCCTTGTTCTCCATTCCTGAAGAAGGGCTCATGCCCGAAACGTCGATTCTCCTGCTCCTTGGATGCTGCCTGACCTGCTGCGCTTTTCCAGCAACACATTTTCAGACTTAACAAACAATCCAGGTCTTTTTCAATATATAATTTTGGTTGCATCACACTGTAAACTTCTTCTATAAATTCTGTGTCTTATGGTCTTACATTCCACTATCAGCTGATGAAGGAATAGTTCTCCGAAAGCTAGTGCTTCCAAATAAATCTGGGACTATAACCTGGTGTTGTATAATATTTAACTTTATTATTTTGGGCTTCTACTTTTGAAAATAAGTCTGCTTTGTGTGCCAAATCAACTGTAACAAGTTTGTGGATATTTAAAAGGAGCAGAACTAGAGAAGGTGAAAGTAAAAAACATTTACACGTTTTATGAAGCATAACACAAAGACATTTTTTGGCATCACTCTCCTGTGAGTGAAATACAATAAGCTAAGTTTTTCTGTATCAGCATATCTGTTATTGATTAGGTTTATCCATGAGCCCAACATCTATCGACCCATTTAGTTGTTGAAAACGTGAGGTAAATATGGCACAGGCAGGAACGCAGCATTGGGATCATGAGTGAACAGGGCAATCAAGGTGGTATTTTTTTCCAAATGAATACGATTTTCGGATTGGAAATAAACAGTAGTAAGCCTGAGAAGATCATAAACTAAAGGAGATAATTAGGTCGAGAAAGAGAAATAAAAAGAGAAAAGGAAAGAATTAATTAAGAGAGAAAATAAGACACGGAAATGAAAAACAGTCACATTTTCCCAGCTCTTAAGCAATTGAGGATAATGGTGACAAGTTTAGGTTAATCATCAAGAATGGAAAAATGATATTCTCAATGGCATGAGATAATGGTCTGATTTTCCCATCATGTTCTGAATGGCCACGTGAGAATTTTGCCTGTAAATGGTGAAAACTCTACTGCCATGCATTTACATCTCATCCTTAACTAATTTTGCATCATTTCTATGTAGTTTGTGATTTTCCCAGTCACTGGTGAGGAACTAGGTGGTACCAATTCCCAAATTGAAAGTCTGAATGTTTAACCAGTTGATTCAGTTGGCTGGTTGATTTTCCAGGCCTCCACGTTCACTGTCATTCACCAACATCTCATGACACACTCCATGGGCAGCAAACACCTCCACCCTTCGCCCATGGTCATTGTATCAACAAAGCACCAACCTTAGCATTGCATTGTTGCTGATCTTGGAATTGGACAGTGAGGGTAGGGGGAGATGTATGGGAAAAACCAATCTTGGACTAATTCAGAAGACACTTCAGCACTTTAGAGCTCAGTGACACCTTACATTGGAATGGTCCTGGCCAGCCATTCTGTGCAAAGGGACACACACCAATCTCATAAACCAACATAGGATGCATCTAAGGGCTTGTTTTCTTAGTGATCATTCACTTTGTGTTAATTTAGACACTTATAGCAGCTTTGCACATTGGAATGGTCCTGGCCAGCCATTCTGTGCAAAGGGACACACACCAATCTCATAAACCAACATAGGATGCATCTAAGGGCTTGTTTTCTTAGTGATCATTCACTTTGTGTTAATTTAGACACTTATAGCAGCTTTGCCTGACCTTGCCTTTTAGTACATGAAGTTGAAAAATGTGTTGCTGGAAAAGCACAGCAGGTCAGGCAGCATCCAAGGAGCAGAAGAATCCACGTTTCAGGCATAAGCCCTTCCTCAGGATTGAGGAAGGTGTGCCAAGCAGGCTAAGATAAAAGGTAGGGAGGAGGGACTTGGGGGAGGGGGGTTGGTTATGCGATAGGTGGAAGGAGGTTAAGGTGACGGTGATAGGCCAGAGAGGGGGTGGGGG